>NW_027477125.1:0-96900 GCF_051020955.1 Megalopta genalis
TTGGATTTGAAGCTAACTCGTTTGTTTCGCATGCTGTTGAAGCTAAATCATGTATATCACAAGTATTTGAAGCTAAACCATTTGTTTCGCATGGATTTGAAGCTAAGCCTTCAACTTCGCGTTGACTTGATGCTAAATCATGCTTTTCGGTTGAATTTTAAGCTTACTCGTTTTTTCGCATGCAGTTGAAGCTAAATCATGAATATCACAAGTATTTGAAGCTACAACTTTTGATTCGCACGGATTTGAAGCTAAGGCTTCTACTTCGCATTGATTTGAGGCTAAATCATGTGTTTCGCTTGCATTTGAAGCTAACTCGTTTTTTTTGCATGCAGTTGAAGCTAAATCATGTAAATCATAAGTATTTGAAGCTGAACCTTTTGTTTGTCAAGAATATTAAGCTAAACCAAGTGTTCCGAATGAATTTGAAGCTAAATCATGTGTTTTGAATGGATTTGAAGTTAACTCGTTTATTTCGCCTGCATTTGAAGCTATATCTTGAATATCAGAAGTATTGGAATCTGAGTCATTTGATTCCCATGAATAGTACGCTAAACCATGTCTTTCGAATGAATTTGAAGCTAAATCAAGTGTTTTGAATGGATTTGAAGCTAACTCGTTTGTTTCGCATGCATTTGAAGCTAAATCATGTATATCATATATAATTGAAGCTAAACCATTTGTTTCGCATGGATTCGAAGATAAGACTTCTACTTCGCATTGTTTTGAAGCTAAATCATATCTATCGCTAGGATTTGAAGCTAACTCGTTTGTTTCGCATACTGTTGAAGGTAAATCATGTATAACACAACTATTTGAGCCTGTGCCATTTGTTTCGCATGGATTCGAAGATAAGCCTTCTACTTCGCATTGAATTGAAGCTAAATCATGTGTTTCACATGGATTTGAAGCTAACACGTTTGTTTCGCATGCTGTTGAACCTAAATCATGTATATTACAAGTATTTGTATCTAAACAATCTGTTTCGTGTGGATTCGGAGATCGGCCTTCTACTTCGCATTGGTTTGAGGCTAAATCATGTGTTTCGCATAGATTTGAAGCTAACTCGTTTGTTTCGCATGCTGTTGAAGCTAAATCATGTATATCACAAGTATTTGAAGCTGAAACATTTGTTTCACATGGATTCGAAGCTAAGCCTTCAACTTCGCGTTGACTAGATGCTAAAGCATATTTTTCGCTTGGATTTGAAGCTAACTCGTTTTTTCGCATGCAGCTGAAGCTAAATCATGAATATCACAAGTATTTGAAGCTAAGACGTTTGATTCGCACGGATTTGAAGCTAAGCCTTCTACTTCGCATTGAATTGAAGCTAAATCATGTGTTTCACATGGATTTGAAGCTAACACGTTTGTTTCGCATGCTGTTGAACCTAAATCATGTATATTACAAGTATTTGTATCTAAACAATCTGTTTCGTGTGGATTCGGAGATCGGCCTTCTACTTCGCATTGGTTTGAGGCTAAATCATGTGTTTCGCATGGATTTGAAGCTAACTCGTTTGTTTCGCATGCTGTTTGAAGCTAAATCATGTATATCACAAGTATTTGAAGCTGAACCATTTGTTTCACATGGATTCGAAGCTAAGCCTTCAACTTCGCGTTGACTAGATGCTAAAGCATATTTTTCGCTTGGATTTGAAGCTAACTCGTTTTTTCGCATGCAGCTGAAGCTAAATCATGAATATCACAAGTATTTGAAGCTAAGACGTTTGATTCGCACGGATTTGAAGCTAAGCCTTCTACTTCGCATTGATTTGATGCTAAGTCATGTGTTTCGCATGGATTTGTTGCTGACTCGTTTGTTTCGCCTGCAGTTGAAGCTAAATCATAAATATCACAAGTATTTGAAGCTATAACTTTTGATTAACACAGATTTGAAGCTAATCCTTCTACTTCGCATTGATTTGAAGCTAAATCATGTGTTTTGCTTGCATTTAAAGCTAACTCGTTCTTTTCGCATGCAGTTGAAGCTAAATCATGTATATCATAAGTATTTGAAGCTGAACCTCTTGTTTGGCATGACTATTAAGCTAAACCATGTGTTTCGAATGAATTTGAAGCTAAGTCGTGTGTTTCGAAAGGATTTGAAGCTAATTCGTTGGCTTAGCATGCAGTTGAAGCTAAATCACGTATATCACAGGTATTTGAAGCTGTAACATTTGTTTCGCATGGATTCGATGATAAGCATTCTACTTCGCATTGAATTGAAGCTAAATCATGTATTTCGCATGGATATGAAGCTAACACGTTTGTTTGGTATGCTGTTGAAGCTAAATCATGTTTATCACAAGTATTTGAAGCTTAACAATCTGTTTCGTGTTGATTCGGAGATCAGCCTTCTACTACGCATTGATTTGAAGCTAAATCATATGTTTCGCTTGGATTTGAAGCTAACCCGTTTGTTTCGCATGCAGTTGAAGCTAAATCATGTATAAAACAAGTATTTGAAGCTAAACCATTTGTGTCGCATGGATTTGAAGCTAAGCCTTCAACTTCGCGTTCACTTGATGCTAAATCATGTTTTTCGCTTGGATTTGAAGCTAACTCGTTTGTTTCGCATGCTGTTGAAGCTAAATCATGTATATCACAAGTATTTGAAGCTAAACCATTTGTTTCGCATGGATTTGAAGCTAAGCCTTCAACTTCGCGTTGACTTGATGCTAAATCATGCTTTTCGCTTGAATTTTAAGCTAAGCCTTCAACTTCGCGTTCACTTGATGCTAAATCATGTTTTTCGCTTGGATTTGAAGCTAACTCGTTTGTTTCGCATGCAGTTGAAGCTAAATCATGAATATCACAAGTATTTGAAGCTACAACTTTTGATTCGCACGGATTTGAAGCAAAGCCTTCTACTTCGCATTGATTTGAGGCTAAGTCATGTGTTTCGCTTGCATTTGGAGCTAACTCGTTTTTTTCGCATGCACTTGAAGCTAAATCACGTATATCACAAGTATTTGGTGCTTAACCAATTGATTCGCATGCAGTTGAAGCTAAATCATGTTCATCACAAGTATTTGAAGCTGAACCATCTGTTTCGCATGCAGTTGAAGATAAATCATAAATATCACAAGTATTTCAATCTACAACGTTTGATTCGCACGGATTTGAAGCTAAGCCTTCTACTTCGCATTGATTTGAAGCTAAATCATGAATATCACAAGTATTTGAAGCTACAACTTTTGATTCCCACGGATTTGAAGCTAAGGCTTCTACTTCGCATTGATTTGAGGCTAAATCATGTGTTTCACTTGCATTTGAAGCTAACTCGTTTTTTTTGCATGCAGTTGAAGCTAAATCATGTAAATCATAAGTATTTGAAGCTGAACCTTTTGTTTGTCAAGAATATTAAGCTAAACCAAGTGTTCCGAATGAATTAGAAGCTAAATCATGTGTTTTGAATGGATTTGAAGTTAACTCGTTTATTTAGCCTGCATTTGAAGCTATATCTTGTATATCAGAAGTGTTGGAATCTGAGTCATTTGATTCCCATGAATAGTACGCTAAACCATGTCTTCCGAATGAATTTGAAGCTAAATCAAGTGTTTTGAATGGATTTGAAGCTAACTCGTTTGTTTCGCATGCATTTGAAGCTAAATCATGTATATCATATATAATTGAAGCTAAACCATTTGTTTCGCATGGATTCGAAGATAAGACTTCTACTTCGCATTGTTTTGAAGCTAAATCATATCTATCGCTAGGATTTGAAGCTAACTCGTTTGTTTCGCATACTGTTGAAGGTAAATCATGTATAACACAACTATTTGAGCCTGTGCCATTTGTTTCGCATGGATTCGAAGATAAGCCTTCTACTTCGCATTGAACTGAAGCTAAATCATGTGTTTCACATGGATTTGAAGCTAACACGTTTGTTTCGCATGCTGTTGATCCTAAATCATGTATATTACAAGTATTTGTATCTAAACAATCTGTTTCGTGTGGATTCGGAGATCAGCCTTCTACTTCGCATTGGTTTGAGGCTAAATCATGTGTTTCGCATGGATTTGAAGCTAACTCGTTTGTTTCGCATGCTGTTGAAGCTAAATCATGTATATCACAAGTATTTGAAGCTGAACCATTTGTTCCGCATGGATTCGAAGCTAAGCCTTCAACTTCGCGTTGACTAGATGCTAAAGCATATTTTTCGCTTGGATTTGATGCTAACTCGTTTTTTTCGCATGCAGTTGAAGCTAAATCATGAATATCACAAGTATTTGAAGCTAAGACGTTTGATTCGCACGGATTTGAAGCTAAGCCTTCTACTTCGCATTGATTTGATGCTAAGTCATGTGTTTCGCATGGATTTGAAGTTAAATCATGTGTTTTGAATGGATGTGAAGCCAACTCGTTTGATTCGCATGCATTTGAAGCTAAATCATGTATATCACATATAATTGAAGCTAAACCATCTGTTTCGTGTGGATTCGAAGGTAAGCCTTCTACTTCGCATTGATTCGATGCTAAATCATGTGTTTCGCATGGATTTGAAGCTAACTCGTTTGTTTCGCATGCTGTTGAAGCTAAATCATGTATGTCACAAGTATTTGAAGCTGAACCATTTGTTCCGCATGGATTTGAAGCTAAGCCTTCTACTTCGCATTGATTTGATGCTAAGTCATGTGTTTCGCATGGATTTGAAGCTAAATCATGTGTTTTGAATGCATGTGAAGCCAACTCGTTTGATTCGCATGCATTTGAAGCTAAATCATGTATATCACATATAATTGAAGCTAAACCATCTGTTTCGTGTGGATTCGAAGGTAAGCCTTCTACTTCGCATTGATTCGATGCTAAATCATGTTTTTCGCATGGATTTGAAGCTAACTCGTTTGTTTCGCATGCTGTTGAAGCTAAATCATGTATATCACAAGTATTTGAAGCTGAACCATTTGTTCCGCATGGATTTGAAGCTAAGCCTTCAACTTCGCGTTCACTTGATGCTAAATCATGTATTTCGCATGGATATGAAGCTAACACGTTTGTTTGGTATGCTGTTGAAGCTAAATCATGTTTATCACAAGTATTTGAAGCTTAACAATCTGTTTCGTGTTGATTCGGAGATCAGCCTTCTACTACGCATTGATTTGAAGCTAAATCATATGTTTCGCTTGGATTTGAAGCTAACCCGTTTGTTTCGCATGCAGTTGAAGCTAAATCATGTATAAAACAAGTATTTGAAGCTAAACCATTTGTTTCGCATGGATTTGAAGCTAAGCCTTCAACTTCGCGTTCACTTGATGCTAAATCATGTTTTTCGCTTGGATTTGAAGCTAACTCGTTTGTTTCGCATGCTGTTGAAGCTAAATCATGTATATCACAAGTATTTGAAGCTAAACCATTTGTTTCGCATGGATTTGAAGCTAAGCCTTCAACTTCGCGTTGACTTGATGCTAAATCATGCTTTTCGGTTGAATTTTAAGCTTACTCGTTTTTTCGCATGCAGTTGAAGCTAAATCATGAATATCACAAGTATTTGAAGCTACAACTTTTGATTCGCACGGATTTGAAGCTAAGGCTTCTACTTCGCATTGATTTGAGGCTAAATCATGTGTTTCGCTTGCATTTGAAGCTAACTCGTTTTTTTTGCATGCAGTTGAAGCTAAATCATGTAAATCATAAGTATTTGAAGCTGAACCTTTTGTTTGTCAAGAATATTAAGCTAAACCAAGTGTTCCGAATGAATTTGAAGCTAAATCATGTGTTTTGAATGGATTTGAAGTTAACTCGTTTATTTCGCCTGCATTTGAAGCTATATCTTGAATATCAGAAGTATTGGAATCTGAGTCATTTGATTCCCATGAATAGTACGCTAAACCATGTCTTTCGAATGAATTTGAAGCTAAATCAAGTGTTTTGAATGGATTTGAAGCTAACTCGTTTGTTTCGCATGCATTTGAAGCTAAATCATGTATATCATATATAATTGAAGCTAAACCATTTGTTTCGCATGGATTCGAAGATAAGACTTCTACTTCGCATTGTTTTGAAGCTAAATCATATCTATCGCTAGGATTTGAAGCTAACTCGTTTGTTTCGCATACTGTTGAAGGTAAATCATGTATAACACAACTATTTGAGCCTGTGCCATTTGTTTCGCATGGATTCGAAGATAAGCCTTCTACTTCGCATTGAATTGAAGCTAAATCATGTGTTTCACATGGATTTGAAGCTAACACGTTTGTTTCGCATGCTGTTGAACCTAAATCATGTATATTACAAGTATTTGTATCTAAACAATCTGTTTCGTGTGGATTCGGAGATCGGCCTTCTACTTCGCATTGGTTTGAGGCTAAATCATGTGTTTCGCATAGATTTGAAGCTAACTCGTTTGTTTCGCATGCTGTTGAAGCTAAATCATGTATATCACAAGTATTTGAAGCTGAAACATTTGTTTCACATGGATTCGAAGCTAAGCCTTCAACTTCGCGTTGACTAGATGCTAAAGCATATTTTTCGCTTGGATTTGAAGCTAACTCGTTTTTTCGCATGCAGCTGAAGCTAAATCATGAATATCACAAGTATTTGAAGCTAAGACGTTTGATTCGCACGGATTTGAAGCTAAGCCTTCTACTTCGCATTGAATTGAAGCTAAATCATGTGTTTCACATGGATTTGAAGCTAACACGTTTGTTTCGCATGCTGTTGAACCTAAATCATGTATATTACAAGTATTTGTATCTAAACAATCTGTTTCGTGTGGATTCGGAGATCGGCCTTCTACTTCGCATTGGTTTGAGGCTAAATCATGTGTTTCGCATTGATTTGAAGCTAACTCGTTTGTTTCGCATGCTGTTTGAAGCTAAATCATGTATATCACAAGTATTTGAAGCTGAACCATTTGTTTCACATGGATTCGAAGCTAAGCCTTCAACTTCGCGTTGACTAGAAGCTAAAGCATATTTTTCGCTTGGATTTGAAGCTAACTCGTTTTTTCGCATGCAGCTGAAGCTAAATCATGAATATCACAAGTATTTGAAGCTAAGACGTTTGATTCGCACGGATTTGAAGCTAAGCCTTCTACTTCGCATTGATTTGATGCTAAGTCATGTGTTTCGCATGGATTTGTTGCTGACTCGTTTGTTTCGCCTGCAGTTGAAGCTAAATCATAAATATCACAAGTATTTGAAGCTATAACTTTTGATTAACACAGATTTGAAGCTAATCCTTCTACTTCGCATTGATTTGAAGCTAAATCATGTGTTTTGCTTGCATTTAAAGCTAACTCGTTCTTTTCGCATGCAGTTGAAGCTAAATCATGTATATCATAAGTATTTGAAGCTGAACCTCTTGTTTGGCATGACTATTAAGCTAAACCATGTGTTTCGAATGAATTTGAAGCTAAGTCATGTGTTTCGAAAGGATTTGAAGCTAATTCGTTGGCTTAGCATGCAGTTGAAGCTAAATCACGTATATCACAGGTATTTGAAGCTGTAACATTTGTTTCGCATGGATTCGATGATAAGCATTCTACTTCGCATTGAATTGAAGCTAAATCATGTATTTCGCATGGATATGAAGCTAACACGTTTGTTTGGTATGCTGTTGAAGCTAAATCATGTTTATCACAAGTATTTGAAGCTTAACAATCTGTTTCGTGTTGATTCGGAGATCAGCCTTCTACTACGCATTGATTTGAAGCTAAATCATATGTTTCGCTTGGATTTGAAGCTAACCCGTTTGTTTCGCATGCAGTTGAAGCTAAATCATGTATAAAACAAGTATTTGAAGCTAAACCATTTGTGTCGCATGG
Organism: Megalopta genalis; assembly: GCF_051020955.1. NCBI lineage: Eukaryota > Metazoa > Arthropoda > Insecta > Hymenoptera > Halictidae > Megalopta > Megalopta genalis. The sequence continues at coordinate 7,771 of NW_027477125.1, forward strand.
ATTTGAAGCTAAGCCTTCAACTTCGCGTTCACTTGATGCTAAATCATGTTTTTCGCTTGGATTTGAAGCTAACTCGTTTGTTTCGCATGCTGTTGAAGCTAAATCATGTATATCACAAGTATTTGAAGCTAAACCATTTGTTTCGCATGGATTTGAAGCTAAGCCTTCAACTTCGCGTTGACTTGATGCTAAATCATGCTTTTCGCTTGAATTTTAAGCTAAGCCTTCAACTTCGCGTTCACTTGATGCTAAATCATGTTTTTCGCTTGGATTTGAAGCTAACTCGTTTGTTTCGCATGCAGTTGAAGCTAAATCATGAATATCACAAGTATTTGAAGCTACAACTTTTGATTCGCACGGATTTGAAGCAAAGCCTTCTACTTCGCATTGATTTGAGGCTAAGTCATGTGTTTCGCTTGCATTTGGAGCTAACTCGTTTTTTTCGCATGCACTTGAAGCTAAATCACGTATATCACAAGTATTTGGTGCTTAACCAATTGATTCGCATGCAGTTGAAGCTAAATCATGTTCATCACAAGTATTTGAAGCTGAACCATCTGTTTCGCATGCAGTTGAAGATAAATCATAAATATCACAAGTATTTCAATCTACAACGTTTGATTCGCACGGATTTGAAGCTAAGCCTTCTACTTCGCATTGATTTGAAGCTAAATCATGAATATCACAAGTATTTGAAGCTACAACTTTTGATTCCCACGGATTTGAAGCTAAGGCTTCTACTTCGCATTGATTTGAGGCTAAATCATGTGTTTCACTTGCATTTGAAGCTAACTCGTTTTTTTTGCATGCAGTTGAAGCTAAATCATGTAAATCATAAGTATTTGAAGCTGAACCTTTTGTTTGTCAAGAATATTAAGCTAAACCAAGTGTTCCGAATGAATTTGAAGCTAAATCATGTGTTTTGAATGGATTTGAAGTTAACTCGTTTATTTAGCCTGCATTTGAAGCTATATCTTGTATATCAGAAGTGTTGGAATCTGAGTCATTTGATTCCCATGAATAGTACGCTAAACCATGTCTTCCGAATGAATTTGAAGCTAAATCAAGTGTTTTGAATGGATTTGAAGCTAACTCGTTTGTTTCGCATGCATTTGAAGCTAAATCATGTATATCATATATAATTGAAGCTAAACCATTTGTTTCGCATGGATTCGAAGATAAGACTTCTACTTCGCATTGTTTTGAAGCTAAATCATATCTATCGCTAGGATTTGAAGCTAACTCGTTTGTTTCGCATACTGTTGAAGGTAAATCATGTATAACACAACTATTTGAGCCTGTGCCATTTGTTTCGCATGGATTCGAAGATAAGCCTTCTACTTCGCATTGAACTGATGCTAAATCATGTGTTTCACATGGATTTGAAGCTAACACGTTTGTTTCGCATGCTGTTGATCCTAAATCATGTATATTACAAGTATTTGTATCTAAACAATCTGTTTCGTGTGGATTCGGAGATCAGCCTTCTACTTCGCATTGGTTTGAGGCTAAATCATGTGTTTCGCATGGATTTGAAGCTAACTCGTTTGTTTCGCATGCTGTTGAAGCTAAATCATGTATATCACAAGTATTTGAAGCTGAACCATTTGTTCCGCATGGATTCGAAGCTAAGCCTTCAACTTCGCGTTGACTAGATGCTAAAGCATATTTTTCGCTTGGATTTGATGCTAACTCGTTTTTTTCGCATGCAGTTGAAGCTAAATCATGAATATCACAAGTATTTGAAGCTAAGACGTTTGATTCGCACGGATTTGAAGCTAAGCCTTCTACTTCGCATTGATTTGATGCTAAGTCATGTGTTTCGCATGGATTTGAAGTTAAATCATGTGTTTTGAATGGATGTGAAGCCAACTCGTTTGATTCGCATGCATTTGAAGCTAAATCATGTATATCACATATAATTGAAGCTAAACCATCTGTTTCGTGTGGATTCGAAGGTAAGCCTTCTACTTCGCATTGATTCGATGCTAAATCATGTGTTTCGCATGGATTTGAAGCTAACTCGTTTGTTTCGCATGCTGTTGAAGCTAAATCATGTATGTCACAAGTATTTGAAGCTGAACCATTTGTTCCGCATGGATTTGAAGCTAAGCCTTCTACTTCGCATTGATTTGATGCTAAGTCATGTGTTTCGCATGGATTTGAAGCTAAATCATGTGTTTTGAATGCATGTGAAGCCAACTCGTTTGATTCGCATGCATTTGAAGCTAAATCATGTATATCACATATAATTGAAGCTAAACCATCTGTTTCGTGTGGATTCGAAGGTAAGCCTTCTACTTCGCATTGATTCGATGCTAAATCATGTTTTTCGCATGGATTTGAAGCTAACTCGTTTGTTTCGCATGCTGTTGAAGCTAAATCATGTATATCACAAGTATTTGAAGCTGAACCATTTGTTCCGCATGGATTTGAAGCTAAGCCTTCAACTTCGCGTTCACTTGATGCTAAATCATGTATTTCGCATGGATATGAAGCTAACACGTTTGTTTGGTATGCTGTTGAAGCTAAATCATGTTTATCACAAGTATTTGAAGCTTAACAATCTGTTTCGTGTTGATTCGGAGATCAGCCTTCTACTACGCATTGATTTGAAGCTAAATCATATGTTTCGCTTGGATTTGAAGCTAACCCGTTTGTTTCGCATGCAGTTGAAGCTAAATCATGTATAAAACAAGTATTTGAAGCTAAACCATTTGTTTCGCATGGATTTGAAGCTAAGCCTTCAACTTCGCGTTCACTTGATGCTAAATCATGTTTTTCGCTTGGATTTGAAGCTAACTCGTTTGTTTCGCATGCTGTTGAAGCTAAATCATGTATATCACAAGTATTTGAAGCTAAACCATTTGTTTCGCATGGTTTTGAAGCTAAGCCTTCAACTTCGCGTTGACTTGATGCTAAATCATGCTTTTCGGTTGAATTTTAAGCTTACTCGTTTTTTCGCATGCAGTTGAAGCTAAATCATGAATATCACAAGTATTTGAAGCTACAACTTTTGATTCGCACGGATTTGAAGCTAAGGCTTCTACTTCGCATTGATTTGAGGCTAAATCATGTGTTTCGCTTGCATTTGAAGCTAACTCGTTTTTTTTGCATGCAGTTGAAGCTAAATCATGTAAATCATAAGTATTTGAAGCTGAACCTTTTGTTTGTCAAGAATATTAAGCTAAACCAAGTGTTCCGAATGAATTTGAAGCTAAATCATGTGTTTTGAATGGATTTGAAGTTAACTCGTTTATTTCGCCTGCATTTGAAGCTATATCTTGAATATCAGAAGTATTGGAATCTGAGTCATTTGATTCCCATGAATAGTACGCTAAACCATGTCTTTCGAATGAATTTGAAGCTAAATCAAGTGTTTTGAATGGATTTGAAGCTAACTCGTTTGTTTCGCATGCATTTGAAGCTAAATCATGTATATCATATATAATTGAAGCTAAACCATTTGTTTCGCATGGATTCGAAGATAAGACTTCTACTTCGCATTGTTTTGAAGCTAAATCATATCTATCGCTAGGATTTGAAGCTAACTCGTTTGTTTCGCATACTGTTGAAGGTAAATCATGTATAACACAACTATTTGAGCCTGTGCCATTTGTTTCGCATGGATTCGAAGATAAGCCTTCTACTTCGCATTGAATTGAAGCTAAATCATGTGTTTCACATGGATTTGAAGCTAACACGTTTGTTTCGCATGCTGTTGAACCTAAATCATGTATATTACAAGTATTTGTATCTAAACAATCTGTTTCGTGTGGATTCGGAGATCGGCCTTCTACTTCGCATTGGTTTGAGGCTAAATCATGTGTTTCGCATAGATTTGAAGCTAACTCGTTTGTTTCGCATGCTGTTGAAGCTAAATCATGTATATCACAAGTATTTGAAGCTGAAACATTTGTTTCACATGGATTCGAAGCTAAGCCTTCAACTTCGCGTTGACTAGATGCTAAAGCATATTTTTCGCTTGGATTTGAAGCTAACTCGTTTTTTCGCATGCAGCTGAAGCTAAATCATGAATATCACAAGTATTTGAAGCTAAGACGTTTGATTCGCACGGATTTGAAGCTAAGCCTTCTACTTCGCATTGAATTGAAGCTAAATCATGTGTTTCACATGGATTTGAAGCTAACACGTTTGTTTCGCATGCTGTTGAACCTAAATCATGTATATTACAAGTATTTGTATCTAAACAATCTGTTTCGTGTGGATTCGGAGATCGGCCTTCTACTTCGCATTGGTTTGAGGCTAAATCATGTGTTTCGCATGGATTTGAAGCTAACTCGTTTGTTTCGCATGCTGTTGAAGCTAAATCATGTATATCACAAGTATTTGAAGCTGAACCATTTGTTTCACATGGATTCGAAGCTAAGCCTTCAACTTCGCGTTGACTAGATGCTAAAGCATATTTTTCGCTTGGATTTGAAGCTAACTCGTTTTTTCGCATGCAGCTGAAGCTAAATCATGAATATCACAAGTATTTGAAGCTAAGACGTTTGATTCGCACGGATTTGAAGCTAAGCCTTCTACTTCGCATTGATTTGATGCTAAGTCATGTGTTTCGCATGGATTTGTTGCTGACTCGTTTGTTTCGCCTGCAGTTGAAGCTAAATCATAAATATCACAAGTATTTGAAGCTATAACTTTTGATTAACACAGATTTGAAGCTAATCCTTCTACTTCGCATTGATTTGAAGCTAAATCATGTGTTTTGCTTGCATTTAAAGCTAACTCGTTCTTTTCGCATGCAGTTGAAGCTAAATCATGTATATCATAAGTATTTGAAGCTGAACCTCTTGTTTGGCATGACTATTAAGCTAAACCATGTGTTTCGAATGAATTTGAAGCTAAGTCATGTGTTTCGAAAGGATTTGAAGCTAATTCGTTGGCTTAGCATGCAGTTGAAGCTAAATCACGTATATCACAGGTATTTGAAGCTGTAACATTTGTTTCGCATGGATTCGATGATAAGCATTCTACTTCGCATTGAATTGAAGCTAAATCATGTATTTCGCATGGATATGAAGCTAACACGTTTGTTTGGTATGCTGTTGAAGCTAAATCATGTTTATCACAAGTATTTGAAGCTTAACAATCTGTTTCGTGTTGATTCGGAGATCAGCCTTCTACTACGCATTGATTTGAAGCTAAATCATATGTTTCGCTTGGATTTGAAGCTAACCCGTTTGTTTCGCATGCAGTTGAAGCTAAATCATGTATAAAACAAGTATTTGAAGCTAAACCATTTGTGTCGCATGGATTTGAAGCTAAGCCTTCAACTTCGCGTTCACTTGATGCTAAATCATGTTTTTCGCTTGGATTTGAAGCTAACTCGTTTGTTTCGCATGCTGTTGAAGCTAAATCATGTATATCACAAGTATTTGAAGCTAAACCATTTGTTTCGCATGGATTTGAAGCTAAGCCTTCAACTTCGCGTTGACTTGATGCTAAATCATGCTTTTCGCTTGAATTTTAAGCTAAGCCTTCAACTTCGCGTTCACTTGATGCTAAATCATGTTTTTCGCTTGGATTTGAAGCTAACTCGTTTGTTTCGCATGCAGTTGAAGCTAAATCATGAATATCACAAGTATTTGAAGCTACAACTTTTGATTCGCACGGATTTGAAGCAAAGCCTTCTACTTCGCATTGATTTGAGGCTAAGTCATGTGTTTCGCTTGCATTTGGAGCTAACTCGTTTTTTTCGCATGCACTTGAAGCTAAATCACGCATATCACAAGTATTTGGTGCTTAACCAATTGATTCGCATGCAGTTGAAGCTAAATCATGTTCATCACAAGTATTTGAAGCTGAACCATCTGTTTCGCATGCAGTTGAAGATAAATCATAAATATCACAAGTATTTCAATCTACAACGTTTGATTCGCACGGATTTGAAGCTAAGCCTTCTACTTCGCATTGATTTGAAGCTAAATCATGAATATCACAAGTATTTGAAGCTACAACTTTTGATTCCCACGGATTTGAAGCTAAGGCTTCTACTTCGCATTGATTTGAGGCTAAATCATGTGTTTCACTTGCATTTGAAGCTAACTCGTTTTTTTTGCATGCAGTTGAAGCTAAATCATGTAAATCATAAGTATTTGAAGCTGAACCTTTTGTTTGTCAAGAATATTAAGCTAAACCAAGTGTTCCGAATGAATTTGAAGCTAAATCATGTGTTTTGAATGGATTTGAAGTTAACTCGTTTATTTAGCCTGCATTTGAAGCTATATCTTGTATATCAGAAGTGTTGGAATCTGAGTCATTTGATTCCCATGAATAGTACGCTAAACCATGTCTTCCGAATGAATTTGAAGCTAAATCAAGTGTTTTGAATGGATTTGAAGCTAACTCGTTTGTTTCGCATGCATTTGAAGCTAAATCATGTATATCATATATAATTGAAGCTAAACCATTTGTTTCGCATGGATTCGAAGATAAGACTTCTACTTCGCATTGTTTTGAAGCTAAATCATATCTATCGCTAGGATTTGAAGCTAACTCGTTTGTTTCGCATACTGTTGAAGGTAAATCATGTATAACACAACTATTTGAGCCTGTGCCATTTGTTTCGCATGGATTCGAAGATAAGCCTTCTACTTCGCATTGAATTGAAGCTAAATCATGTGTTTCACATGGATTTGAAGCTAACACGTTTGTTTCGCATGCTGTTGAACCTAAATCATGTATATTACAAGTATTTGTATCTAAACAATCTGTTTCGTGTGGATTCGGAGATCAGCCTTCTACTTCGCATTGGTTTGAAGCGAAATCATATGTTTCGCTTGGATTTGAAGCTAACTCGTTTGTTTCGCATGCTGTTGAAGCTAAATCATGTTCATCACAAGTATTTGAAGCTGAACCATCTGTTTCGCATGCAGTTGGAGCTAAATCATAAATATCACAAGTATTTGAATCGACAACGTTTGATTCGCACGGATTTGATGCTAAGCCTTCTACTTCGCATCGATTTGAAGCTAAATCATGAATATCACAAGTATTTGAAGCTACAACTTTTGATTCGCACGGATTTGAAGCAAAGCCTTCTACTTCGCATTGATTTGAGGCTAAGTCATGTGTTTCGCTTGCATTTGGAGCTAACTCGTTTTTTTCGCATGCACTTGAAGCTAAATCACGTATATCACAAGTATTTGGTGCTTAACCAATTGATTCGCATGCAGTTGAAGCTAAATCACCTTCATCACAAGTATTTGAAGCTGAACCATCTGTTTCGCATGAAGTTGAAGATAAATCATAAATATCACAAGTATTTCAATCTACAACGTTTGATTCGCACGGATTTGAAGCTAAGCCTTCTACTTCGCATTGATTTGATGCTAAGTCATGTGTTTCGCATGGATTTGAAGCTTAATCATGTGTTTTGAATGGATGTGAAGCCAACTCGTTTGATTCGCCTGCATTTGAAGCTAAATCATGTATATCACATATAATTGAAGCTAAACCATCTGTTTCGTGTGGATTCGAAGGTAAGCCTCCTACTTCGCATTGATTCGATGCTAAATCATGTGTTTCGCATGGATTTGAAGCTAACTCGTTTGTTTCGCATGCTGTTGAAGCTAAATCATGTATATCACAAGTATTTGAAGCTGAACCATTTGTTCCGCATGGATTTGAAGATAAGCCTTCAACTTCGCGTTCACTTGATGCTAAATCATGTATTTCGCATGAATATGAAGCTAACACGTTTGTTTGGTATGCTGTTGAAGCTAAATCATGTTTATCACAAGTATTTGAAGCTTAACAATCTGTTTCGTGTTGATTCGGAGATCAGCCTTCTACTACGCATTGATTTGAAGCTAAATCATATGTTTCGCTTGGATTTGAAGCTAACCCGTTTTTTTCGCATGCAGTTGAAGCTAAATCATGAATATCACAAGTATTTGAAGCTAAGACGTTTGATTAGCACGGAATTGAAGCTAAGCCTTCTACTTCGCATTGATTTGATGCTAAGTCATGTGTTTCGCATGGATTTGAAGCTAACTCGTTTGTTCCGTTTGCTGTTGAAGCTGAATCAAGTATGTCACAAGTATTTGAAGCTAAACAATTTGTTTCGCATGGATTTGAAGATCAGCCTTCAACTTCGCATTCATTTGAAGCTAAATCATGTGTTTCGCATGGATTTGATGCTGACTCGTTTGTTTCGCCTGCATTTGAAGCTATATCATGTATATCACAAGTATTTGAATCTGAACCATTTGATTCCCATGAATAGTACGCTAAACCATGTCTTTCGAATGAATTTGAAGCTAAATCATGTGTTTCGCATGGATTTGAAGCTAACTCGTTAGTGTCGCCTGCATTTGAAGCTATGTCACTTATATTCGGAAGTATTTGAAGCTAAAACCATTCGTTTCGCATGGATTGGACGCTAAGCCTTTTGCTTCCCATTGATTTGATACTAAATCATGTGTTTCGCATGGATTTGAAGATAACTCGTTTGTGACGCCTGCATTTGAAGCTATATCACTTATATTCGCAAGTATTTGAAGCTAAACCATTCGTTTCGCATGGATTTGAAGCTAAGCCTTCTGCTTCGCATTGATTTGATTCTAAATCATGTGTTTCGCTTGGATTTGAAGCAAACACGTTTGTTTCGCATGCAGTTGAAGCTAAATCATGTATAAAACAAGTATTTGATGCTAAACCATTTGTGTCGCATGGATTTGAAGCTAAGCCTTCAACTTCGCGTTCACTTGATGCTAAATCATGTTTTTCGCTTGGATTTGAAGCTAACTCGTTTGTTTCGCATGCTGTTGAAGCTAAATCATGTATATCACAAGTATTTGAAGCTGAACCTTTTGTTTGTCAAGAATATTAAGCTAAACAAGTGTTCCGAATGAATTTGAAGCTAAATCATGTGTTTTGAATGGATTTGAAGTTAACTCGTTTATTTAGCCTGCATTTGAAGCTATATCTTGTATATCAGAAGTGTTGGAATCTGAGTCATTTGATTCCCATGAATAGTACGCTAAACCATGTCTTCCGAATGAATTTGAAGCTAAATCAAGTGTTTTGAATGGATTTGAAGCTAACTCGTTTGTTTCGCATGCATTTGAAGCTAAATCATGTATATCATATATAATTGAAGCTAAACCATTTGTTTCGCATGGATTCGAAGATAAGACTTCTACTTCGCATTGTTTTGAAGCTAAATCATATCTATCGCTAGGATTTGAAGCTAACTCGTTTGTTTCGCATACTGTTGAAGGTAAATCATGTATAACACAACTATTTGAGCCTGTGCCATTTGTTTCGCATGGATTCGAAGATAAGCCTTCTACTTCGCATTGAATTGAAGCTAAATCATGTGTTTCACATGGATTTGAAGCTAACACGTTTGTTTCGCATGCTGTTGAACCTAAATCATGTATATTACAAGTATTTGTATCTAAACAATCTGTTTCGTGTGGATTCGGAGATCAGCCTTCTACTTCGCATTGGTTTGAAGCGAAATCATATGTTTCGCTTGGATTTGAAGCTAACTCGTTTGTTTCGCATGCTGTTGAAGCTAAATCATGTTCATCACAAGTATTTGAAGCTGAACCATCTGTTTCGCATGCAGTTGGAGCTAAATCATAAATATCACAAGTATTTGAATCGACAACGTTTGATTCGCACGGATTTGATGCTAAGCCTTCTACTTCGCATCGATTTGAAGCTAAATCATGAATATCACAAGTATTTGAAGCTACAACTTTTGATTCGCACGGATTTGAAGCAAAGCCTTCTACTTCGCATTGATTTGAGGCTAAGTCATGTGTTTCGCTTGCATTTGGAGCTAACTCGTTTTTTTCGCATGCACTTGAAGCTAAATCACGTATATCACAAGTATTTGGTGCTTAACCAATTGATTCGCATGCAGTTGAAGCTAAATCACGTTCATCACAAGTATTTGAAGCTGAACCATCTGTTTCGCATGCAGTTGAAGATAAATCATAAATATCACAAGTATTTCAATCTACAACGTTTGATTCGCACGGATTTGAAGCTAAGCCTTCTACTTCGCATTGATTTGATGCTAAGTCATGTGTTTCGCATGGATTTGAAGCTAAATCATGTGTTTTGAATGGATGTGAAGCCAACTCGTTTGATTCGTCTGCATTTGAAGCTAAATCATGTATATCACATATAATTGAAGCTAAACCATCTGTTTCGTGTGGATTCGAAGGTAAGCCTCCTACTTCGCATTGATTCGATGCTAAATCATGTGTTTCGCATGGATTTGAAGCTAACTCGTTTGTTTCGCATGCTGTTGAAGCTAAATCATGTATATCACAAGTATTTGAAGCTGAACCATTTGTTCCGCATGGATTTGAAGATAAGCCTTCAACTTCGCGTTCACTTGATGCTAAATCATGTATTTCGCATGAATATGAAGCTAACACGTTTGTTTGGTATGCTGTTGAAGCTAAATCATGTTTATCACAAGTATTTGAAGCTTAACAATCTGTTTCGTGTTGATTCGGAGATCAGCCTTCTACTACGCATTGATTTGAAGCTAAATCATATGTTTCGCTTGGATTTGAAGCTAACCCGTTTTTTTCGCATGCAGTTGAAGCTAAATCATGAATATCACAAGTATTTGAAGCTAAGACGTTTGATTAGCACGGAATTGAAGCTAAGCCTTCTACTTCGCATTGATTTGATGCTAAGTCATGTGTTTCGCATGGATTTGAAGCTAACTCGTTTGTTCCGTTTGCTGTTGAAGCTGAATCAAGTATGTCACAAGTATTTGAAGCTAAACAATTTGTTTCGTATGGATTTGAAGATCAGCCTTCAACTTCGCATTCATTTGAAGCTAAATCATGTGTTTCGCATGGATTTGATGCTGACTCGTTTGTTTCGCCTGCATTTGAAGCTATATCATGTATATCACAAGTATTTGAATCTGAACCATTTGATTCCCATGAATAGTACGCTAAACCATGTCTTTCGAATGAATTTGAAGCTAAATCATGTGTTTCGCTTGCATTTGGAGCTAACTCGTTTTTTTCGCATGCACTTGAAGCTAAATCACGTATATCACAAGTATTTGGTGCTTAACCAATTGATTCGCATGCAGTTGAAGCTAAATCATGTTCATCACCAGTATTTGAAGCTGAACCATCTGTTTCGCATGCAGTTGAAGATAAATCATAAATATCACAAGTATTTCAATCTACAACTTTTGATTCGCACGGATTTGAAGCTAAGCCTTCTACTTCGCATTGATTTGAAGCTAAATCATGAATATCACAAGTATTTGAAGCTACAACTTTTGATTCCCACGGATTTGAAGCTAAGGCTTCTACTTCGCATTGGTTTGAGGCTAAATCATGTGTTTCGCATGGATTTGAAGCTAACTCGTTTGTTTCGCATGCTGTTGAAGCTAAATCATGTATATCACAAGTATTTGAAGCTGAACCATTTGTTCCGCATGGATTCGAAGCTAAGCCTTCAACTTCGCGTTGACTAGATGCTAAAGCATATTTTTCGCTTGGATTTGATGCTAACTCGTTTTTTTCGCATGCAGTTGAAGCTAAATCATGAATATCACAAGTATTTGAAGCTAAGACGTTTGATTAGCACGGAATTGAAGCTAAGCCTTCTACTTCGCATTGATTTGATGCTAAGTCATGTGTTTCGCATGGATTTGAAGCTAACTCGTTTGTTCCGTTTGCTGTTGAAGCTGAATCAAGTATGTCACAAGTATTTGAAGCTAAACAATTTGTTTCGCATGGATTTGAAGATCAGCCTTCAACTTCGCATTCATTTGAAGCTAAATCATGTGTTTCGCATGGATTTGATGCTGACTCGTTTGTTTCGCCTGCATTTGAAGCTATATCATGTATATCACAAGTATTTGAATCTGAACCATTTGATTCCCATGAATAGTACGCTAAACCATGTCTTTCGAATGAATTTGAAGCTAAATCATGTGTTTCGCATGGATTTGAAGCTAACTCGTTAGTGTCGCCTGCATTTGAAGCTATGTCACTTATATTCGGAAGTATTTGAAGCTAAACCATTCGTTTCGCATGGATTGGACGCTAAGCCTTTTGCTTCCCAATGATTTGATACTAAATCATGTGTTTCGCATGGATTTGAAGATAACTCGTTTGTGACGCCTGCATTTGAAGCTATATCACTTATATTCGCAAGTATTTGAAGCTAAACCATTCGTTTCGCATGGATTTGAAGCTAAGCCTTCTGCTTCGCATTGATTTGATTCTAAATCATGTGTTTCGCTTGGATTTGAAGCAAACACGTTTGTTTCGCATGCAGTTGAAGCTAAATCATGTATAAAACAAGTGTTTGAAGCTAAACCATTTGTTTCGCATGGATTCGAAGATAAGACTTCTACTTCGCATTGTTTTGAAGCTAAATCATATCTATCGCTAGGATTTGAAGCTAACTCGTTTGTTTCGCATACTGTTGAAGGTAAATCATGTATAACACAACTATTTGAGCCTGTGCCATTTGTTTCGCATGGATTCGAAGATAAGCCTTCTACTTCGCATTGAATTGAAGCTAAATCATGTGTTTCACATGGATTTGAAGCTAACACGTTTGTTTCGCATGCTGTTGAACCTAAATCATGTATATTACAAGTATTTGTATCTAAACAATCTGTTTCGTGTGGATTCGGAGATCGGCCTTCTACTTCGCATTGGTTTGAGGCTAAATCATGTGTTTCGCATAGATTTGAAGCTAACTCGTTTGTTTCGCATGCTGTTGAAGCTAAATCATGTATATCACAAGTATTTGAAGCTGAAACATTTGTTTCACATGGATTCGAAGCTAAGCCTTCAACTTCGCGTTGACTAGATGCTAAAGCATATTTTTCGCTTGGATTTGAAGCTAACTCGTTTTTTCGCATGCAGCTGAAGCTAAATCATGAATATCACAAGTATTTGAAGCTAAGACGTTTGATTCGCACGGATTTGAAGCTAAGCCTTCTACTTCGCATTGAATTGAAGCTAAATCATGTATTTCGCATGGATATGAAGCTAACACGTTTGTTTGGTATGCTGTTGAAGCTAAATCATGTTTATCACAAGTATTTGAAGCTTAACAATCTGTTTCGTGTTGATTCGGAGATCAGCCTTCTACTACGCATTGATTTGAAGCTAAATCATATGTTTCGCTTGGATTTGAAGCTAACCCGTTTGTTTCGCATGCAGTTGAAGCTAAATCATGTATAAAACAAGTATTTGAAGCTAAACCATTTGTGTCGCATGGATTTGAAGCTAAGCCTTCAACTTCGCTTTCACTTGATGCTAAATCATGTTTTTCGCTTGGATTTGAAGCTAACTCGTTTGTTTCGCATGCTGTTGAAGCTAAATCATGTATATCACAAGTATTTGAAGCTAAACCATTTGTTTCGCATGGATTTGAAGCTAAGCCTTCAACTTCGCGTTGACTTGATGCTAAATCATGCTTTTCGCTTGAATTTTAAGCTAAGCCTTCAACTTCGCGTTCACTTGATGCTAAATCATGTTTTTCGCTTGGATTTGAAGCTAACTCGTTTGTTTCGCATGCAGTTGAAGCTAAATCATGAATATCACAAGTATTTGAAGCTACAACTTTTGATTCGCACGGATTTGAAGCAAAGCCTTCTACTTCGCATTGATTTGAGGCTAAGTCATGTGTTTCGCTTGCATTTGGAGCTAACTCGTTTTTTTCGCATGCACTTGAAGCTAAATCACGTATATAACAAGTATTTGGTGCTTAACCAATTGATTCGCATGCAGTTGAAGCTAAATCATGTTCATCACAAGTATTTGAAGCTGAACCATCTGTTTCGCATGCAGTTGAAGATAAATCATAAATATCACAAGTATTTCAATCTACAACGTTTGATTCGCACGGATTTGAAGCTAAGCCTTCTACTTCGCATTGATTTGAAGCTAAATCATGAATATCACAAGTATTTGAAGCTACAACTTTTGATTCCCACGGATTTGAAGCTAAGGCTTCTACTTCGCATTGATTTGAGGCTAAATCATGTGTTTCACTTGCATTTGAAGCTAACTCGTTTTTTTTGCATGCAGTTGAAGCTAAAGCATGTAAATCATAAGTATTTGAAGCTGAACCTTTTGTTTGTCAAGAATATTAAGCTAAACCAAGTGTTCCGAATGAATTTGAAGCTAAATCATGTGTTTTGAATGGATTTGAAGTTAACTCGTTTATTTAGCCTGCATTTGAAGCTATATCTTGTATATCAGAAGTGTTGGAATCTGAGTCATTTGATTCCCATGAATAGTACGCTAAACCATGTCTTCCGACTGAATTTGAAGCTAAATCAAGTGTTTTGAATGGATTTGAAGCTAACTCGTTTGTTTCGCATGCATTTGAAGCTAAATCATGTATATCATATATAATTGAAGCTAAACCATTTGTTTCGTATGGATTCGAAGATAAGACTTCTACTTCGCATTGTTTTGAAGCTAAATCATATCTATCGCTAGGATTTGAAGCTAACTCGTTTGTTTCGCATACTGTTGAAGGTAAATCATGTATAACACAACTATTTGAGCCTGTGCCATTTGTTTCGCATGGATTCGAAGATAAGCCTTCTACTTCGCATTGAATTGAAGCTAAATCATGTGTTTCACATGGATTTGAAGCTAACACGTTTGTTTCGCATGCTGTTGAACCTAAATCATGTATATTACAAGTATTTGTATCTAAACAATCTGTTTCGTGTGGATTCGGAGATCAGCCTTCTACTTCGCATTGGTTTGAAGCGAAATCATATGTTTCGCTTGGATTTGAAGCTAACTCGTTTGTTTCGCATGCTGTTGAAGCTAAATCATGTTCATCACAAGTATTTGAAGCTGAACCATCTGTTTCGCATGCAGTTGAAGATAAATCATAAATATCACAAGTATTTCAATCTACAACGTTTGATTCGCACGGATTTGAAGCTAAGCCTTCTACTTCGCATTGATTTGATGCTAAGTCATGTGTTTCGCATGGATTTGAAGCTAAATCATGTGTTTTGAATGGATGTGAAGCCAACTCGTTTGATTCGCCTGCATTTGAAGCTAAATCATGTATATCACATATAATTGAAGCTAAACCATCTGTTTC
Source organism: Megalopta genalis (assembly GCF_051020955.1). Lineage (NCBI taxonomy): Eukaryota > Metazoa > Arthropoda > Insecta > Hymenoptera > Halictidae > Megalopta > Megalopta genalis. The sequence continues at coordinate 22,885 of NW_027477125.1, forward strand.
GTGTGGATTCGAAGGTAAGCCTCCTACTTCGCATTGATTCGATGCTAAATCATGTGTTTCGCATGGATTTGAAGCTAACTCGTTTGTTTCGCATGCTGTTGAAGCTAAATCATGTATATCACAAGTATTTGAAGCTGAACCATTTGTTCCGCATGGATTTGAAGATAAGCCTTCAACTTCGCGTTCACTTGATGCTAAATCATGTATTTCGCATGAATATGAAGCTAACACGTTTGTTTGGTATGCTGTTGAAGCTAAATCATGTTTATCACAAGTATTTGAAGCTTAACAATCTGTTTCGTGTTGATTCGGAGATCAGCCTTCTACTACGCATTGATTTGAAGCTAAATCATATGTTTCGCTTGGATTTGAAGCTAACCCGTTTTTTTCGCATGCAGTTGAAGCTAAATCATGAATATCACAAGTATTTGAAGCTAAGACGTTTGATTAGCACGGAATTGAAGCTAAGCCTTCTACTTCGCATTGATTTGATGCTAAGTCATGTGTTTCGCATGGATTTGAAGCTAACTCGTTTGTTCCGTTTGCTGTTGAAGCTGCATCAAGTATGTCACAAGTATTTGAAGCTAAACAATTTGTTTCGCATGGATTTGAAGATCAGCCTTCAACTTCGCATTCATTTGAAGCTAAATCATGTGTTTCGCATGGATTTGATGCTGACTCGTTTGTTTCGCCTGCATTTGAAGCTATATCATGTATATCACAAGTATTTGAATCTGAACCATTTGATTCACATGAATAGTACGCTAAACCATGTCTGGCGAATGAATTTGAAGCTAAATCATGTGTTTCGCATGGATTTGAAGCTAACTCGTTAGTGTCGCCTGCATTTGAAGCTATGTCACTTATATTCGGAAGTATTTGAAGCTAAACCATTCGTTTCGCATGGATTGGACGCTAAGCCTTTTGCTTCCCATTGATTTGATACTAAATCATGTGTTTCGCATGGATTTGAAGATAACTCGTTTGTGACGCCTGCATTTGAAGCTATATCACTTATATTCGCAAGTATTTGAAGCTAAACCATTCGTTTCGCATGGATTTGAAGCTAAGCCTTCTGCTTCGCATTGATTTGATTCTAAATCATGTGTTTCGCTTGGATTTGAAGCAAACACGTTTGTTTCGCATGCAGTTGAAGCTAAATCATGTATAAAACAAGTGTTTGAAGCTAAACCATTTGTTTCGCATGGATTTGAAGCTAAGCCTTCTACTTCGCATTGATTTGATTCTAAATCATGTGTTTCGCTTGGATTTGAAGCAAACACGTTTGTTTCGCATGCTGTTGAAGCTAAATCATGTATATCACAAGTATTTGGAACTAAATAATCTGTTTCGTGTGGATTCGAAGATCAGCCTTCTACTTCGCATTGATTCGATGCTAAATCATGTGTTTCGCATGGATTTGAAGCTAACTCGTTTGTTTCGCATGCTGTTGAAGCTAAATCATGTATATCACAAGTATTTGAAGCTGAACCATTTGTTTCACATGGATTCGAAGCTAAGCCTTCAACTTCGCGTTGACTAGATGCTAAAGCATATTTTTCGCTAGGATTTGAAGCTAACTCGTTTGTTTCGCATACTGTTGAAGCTAAATCATATATAACACAAGTATTTGAGCCTGAGCCATTTGTTTCGCATGGATTCGAAGATCAGCCATCTACCTCGTATTGATTTAAAGCTAAATCATGTGTTTCGCATGGATTTGAAGCTAACTCGTTTGTATCGCAATGCAGTTGAAGCTAAATCATGTATATCACAATTATTTGAAGCTAAACCATTTGATTCGCATGGATTTCAGAATAAGCCTTCTACTTCGCATTGATTTTAATCTAAATCATCTGTTTCGCATGGATTTAAAGCTATCTCGTTTGTTTCGCATGCTGTTGAAGCTAAATCATGTATATCACAGTTATTTGCAGCTAAACCAGTTGATTCGCATGGATTTTAAAATAAGCCTTCTACTTCGCATTGATTTGAAGCTAAATCATGTGTTTCGCTTGGATTTCAAGCTAACTCGTTTGTTTCGCATGCAATTGAAGATAGATCATGTATCAAACAAGTACTTGAATCTAAACCATTTGATTCGCATGGATTTGATGCTATGCCATCTACTTCGCTTTTATTTGAAACTGAATCATGTGTTTCTCTTGAATTTGAAGATAACACGTTCGTTTCACATGCAGTTGAAGCTAAATCATGTATATCACAAGTATTTGAATCTGAACCGTTTGTTTCGCACGAATATCAGGCTAAACTATGTGTTTGGAATGAATTTGAAGATAAATCATGTGTTTCGCATAGATTTGAAGCTAACTCGTTTGTTTCGCATGCATTTGAAACTAAATCATGCACATCACAAGTATTTGAAGCTGAACCACTTGTTTCGCATGGATTTGAAGATAAGCCTTCTACTTCGCATTGATTTGAAGCTACATCATGTGTTTCGTTTGGATTTGAGACTAACTAGTTTGTTTCGCAATGCAGTTGAAGCTTAATCATGTATATCACAATTATTTGAAGCTAAACCATTTGATTCGCATGGATTTCAAAATAAGCCTTCTACTTTGCATTGATTTGATGCTAAATCATGTGTTTCGCTTGGATTTGAAACTAACTAGTTTGTTTCGCAATGCAGTTGAAGCTAAATCATGTATATCACAATTATTTGAAGCTAAACCATTTGATTCGCATGGATTTCAAAATAAGCCTTCTACTTTGCATTGATTTGATGCTAAATCATGTGTTTCGCTTGCATTTCAAGCTAACTCGTTTGTTTCGCATGTAATTGAAGCTAGATAATGTATCAAACAAGTATTTGAAGCTAAACCATTTGTTTCGCATGGCTTCGAATATCAGCCATCTACCTCGTATTGATTTAAAGCTAAATCATGTGTATCGCAGTTATTTGAAGCTAAACCAGTTGATTCGCATGGATTTCAGAATAAGCCTTCTACTTCGCATTGATTTTAATCTAAATCATCCGTTTCGCATGGATTTAAAGCTATCTCGTTTGTTTCGCATGCAGTTGAAGATATATCATGCATATCACAATTATTTGAAGCTAAACCATTTGATTCGCATGGATTTGAAGATAAGCCTTCTACTTCGCATTGATTTGAAGCAAAGTCATGTGTTTCGCATGGATTTGAATCTAACTCGTTAGTTTTCATGCTGTTGAAGCTAAATCATGTATATCACAGTTATTTGAAGCTAAACCAGTTGATTCGCATGGATTTTAAAATAAGCCTTCTACTTCGCATTGATTTGAAGCTAAATCATGTGTTTCGCTTGGATTTCAAGCTAACTCGTTTGTTTCGCATGCAATTGAAGATAAGTCATGTATATCACAGGTATTTGAAGCTAAACCATTTGTTTCGCATGGATTCGAAGATAAGCCTTCTACTTCGCATTGATTTGAAGATAAATCATGTGCTTCCCCTGGATTTGAAGCTCTCTCGTTTGTCTCTCATGCAGTTGAAGCTAAATCCTGTACATCACAAGTATTTGAAGCTAAAACATTTGTTTCGCATGGATTTGAAACTAAGCCTTCCTCTTCTCATTGATTTGAAGTTAAATAATGTGTTTCGCTTGGATTTGAAGCGAAGCCATCTAATTCGCTTTGATTTGAATCTAAATCATGTGTTTCACATGGATTTGAAGCTAACTCGTTTGTTTCGCCTGCATTTGAAGCTAAATCATGTATATCACAACTATTTGAAGCTAGACCATTTGATTCGCATGGATTTGAAGATAAGCCTTCTACTTCGCATTGATTTGAAGCTAAATCATGTGTTTCGCTTGGATTTGAAGCTAACTCGTTTGATTCGAATACTGTTGAAGCTAAATCATGTATATCACAAGTATTTGAAGCTAAACCGATTCATTCGCATGGATATGAAGCTAAGCCTTCTACCTCGCATTGATTTGAAGATAAATTATCTCTTTCGCTTGGATTTGAAGCTAACTCGTTATTTCGCCTGCAGTTGTAGCTAAATCGTGTATATCATAAGTATTTGAAGCTGAACCTTTTGTTTGGCATGGATATTAAGCTAAACCATGTGTTTCGAATGAATTTGAAGCTAACTCGTTCGTTTCGCCTGCATTTGAAGCTAAATCATGTATATCACAAGTATTTGGTGCTAAACCAAGTGATTCGCATGCAGTTGAAGCTAAATCATGTTCATCACAAGTATTTAAAGCTGAACCATCTGTTTCGCATGCAGTTGAAGCTAAGCCTTCAACTTCGCGTTGACTTGATGCTAAATCATGTTTTTCGCTTGGATTTGAAGCTAGCTCGTTTTATCGCATGCAGTTGAAGCTAAATCATGAATATCACAAGTATTTGAAGCTACAACTTTTGATTCGCACGGATTTGAATCTAAGTCTTCTACATCGCATTGATTTGAGGCTAAATCATGTGTTTCGCTTGCATTAGAAGCTAACTCGTTTTTTCGCATGCAGTTGAAGCTAAATCATGTATATCTTAAGTATTTGAAGCTGAACCTCTTGTTTGGCATGACTATTAAGGTAAACCATGTGTTTCGAATGAATTTGAAGCTAAGTCATGTGTTTCGAAAGGATTTGAAGCTAATTCGTTTGTTTCGCATGCAGTTGAAGCTAAATCACGTATATCACAAGTATTTTAAGCTGTACCATTTGTTTCGCATGGATTCGATGATAAGCCTTCTACTTCGCATTGAATTGAAGCTAAATCATGTATTTCGCATGGATTTGAAGCTAACACGTTTGTTTGGCATGCTGTTGAAGCTAAATCATGTATATCACAAGTATTTAAAGCTAAACCATTTGTTTCGCATGGATTTGAAGCTAAGCATTCAACTTCGCGTTGACTTGATGCTAAATCATGCTTTTCGCTTGGATTTGAAGCTAACTCGTTTTTTTCGCATGCAGTTGAAGCTAAATCATGAATATCACAAGTATTTGAAGCTACAACTTTTGATTCGCACGGATTAGAAGCTAAGCCTTCTACTTCGCGTTGACTTGATGCTAAATCATGTTTTTCGCTTGGATTTGAATCTAACTCGTTTGTTTCGCATGCTGTTGAAGCTAAATCGTGTATATCACAAGTATTTGAAGCTATATCATATGTTTCGCATGGATTCGAAGATAAGCCTCCTACTTCGCATTGATTTGAAGCTAAATCATGTGTTTCGCATCGATTTGAAGCTAACTCGTTTTATCGCATGCAGTTGAAGCTAAATCATGAATATCACAAGTATTTGAAGCTACAACTTTTGATTCGCACGGATTTGAATCTAAGTCTTCTACATCGCATTGATTTGAGGCTAAATCATGTGTTTCGCTTGCATTTGAAGCTAACTCGTTTTTTCGCATGCAGTTGAAGCTAAATCATGTATATCATAAGTATTTGTAGCTGAACCTCTTGTTTGGCATGACTATTGAGGTAAACCATGTGTTTCGAATGAATTTGAAGCTAAGTCATGTGTTTCGAAAGGATTTGAAGCTAATTCGTTGTTTTCGCATGCAGTTGAAGCTAAATCACGTATATCACAAGTATTTTAAGCTGTACCATTTGTTTCGCATGGATTCGTTGATAAGCCTTCTACTTCGCATTGAATTGAAGCTAAATCATGTATTTCGCATGGATTTGAAGCTAACACGTTTGTTTGGCATGCTGTTGAAGCTAAATCATGTATATCACAAGTATTTAAAGCTAAACCATTTGTTTCGCATGGATTTGAAGCTAAGCATTCAACTTCGCGTTGACTTGATGCTAAATCATGCTTTTCACTTGGATTTGAAGCTAACTCGTTTTTTCGCATGCAGTTGAAGCTAAATCATGAATATCACAAGTATTTGAAGCTACAACTTTTGATTCGCTCGGATTTGAAGCTAAGCCTTCTACTTCGCATTGATGTGAATCTAAATCATGAATATCACAAGTATTTGAAGCTACAACTTTTGATTCGCACGGATTTGAAGCTAAGTCTTCTACATCGCATTGATTTGAGGCTAAATCATGTGTTTCGCTTGCATTTGAAGCTAACTCGTTTTTTTCGCCTGCAGTTGAAGCTAAATGATGTATATCATAAGTATTTGAAGCTGAAACTTTTGTTTGGCATGAATATTAAGCTAAACCATGTGTTTCGAATGAATTTGAAGCTAAGTCATGTGTTTCGAAAGGATTTGAAGTTAATTCGTTGGTTTCGTATGTTGTTGAAGCTAAGTCATGTATAACACAAGTATTTGAAGCCAAACAATCTGCTTCGTGTGGATTCGGAGATCAGCCTTCTACTTCGCATTGATTTGAAGCTAAATTATGTGTTTCGCATGGGTTTGAAGTTAATTCGTTTGTTTCACCTGCATTTGAAGCTCAATCATGTGTTTCGCTTGGATTTGAAGCTAACTCGTTTGTTTCGCATGCAGTTGAAGCTAAATCATGTATATCACAGGTGTTTGAAGCTAAACCATTTGTTTCGCATGGATTCGAAGATAATCCTTCTACTTCGCATTGATTTGAAGCTATATCATATGTTTCGCATGGATTTGAAGCTAACTCATTTGTTTCGCATGCAGTTGAATCTAAATTATGTACATCACAAGTATTTGACGCAAAACCATTTGGTTCGCATGGATTTCAAAATAAGCCTTCTACTTCGCATTGAAATGAAGCTAGATCATGTGTTTCGCTTGGATTTCAAGCTAACTCGTTTGTTTCGCATGCAATTGAAGCAGAATCATGTATATCGCAAGTATTTGAAGCAAAACCATTTGATTGCCATGGATTTGAAGGTAAACCTTCTACTTCGCATTGATTTGGAGCTATATCATGTGTTTCGCATGGATTTGAAGCTACCTCGTTTGTTTCGCATGCATTTGAAGCTAAATCATGTATATCACATATAATTGAAGCTAAACAATCTGTTTCGTGTGGATTCGGTGATCAGCCTTCGACTTCGCATTGATTTGAAGCTAAATCATATGTTTCGCTTGGATTTGAAGCTAACTCGTTTGTTTCGCATGCAGTTGATGCTAAATCATGTATAAAACAAATATTTGTAGCTAAACCATTTGTTTCGCATGGATTTGAAGCTAAGCCTTCTACTTCGCATTGATTTCAAAGTAAATCATGTGTTTCGCTTGAACTTGAAGCTAACAAGTTTGTTTCACATGCAGTTGATGCTAAATCATGTATATCACAATCAGTTGAAGCTGAACCATTTGTTTCGAATGAATATTATGCTAAACCATGTGTTTCGAATGAATTTGAAGCTAAATCATGTGTTTCGCATGGATTTGAAGCAAACTCGTTAGTTTTACATGCAGTTGAAGCTAAATCATGTATATCACAAGTATTTGAAGCTGAACCACATGTTTCGCATGGATTTAAAGATAAGCCTTCTACTTCGCATTTATTTGAAGCTAAATCATGTGTTTCGCTTGGATTTGTGACTAACTAGTTTGTTTCGCAATGCAGTTGAATCTAAATCATGTATATCACAATTATTTGAAGCTAAACCATTTGATTCGCATGGATTTCAAAATAAGACTTCTACTTCGCATTGATTCGAAGATAAATCAAGTGTTTCGCACGGATTTGAAGCTAAGCCTTCCACTTCGCATTGATTTGGAGCTAAATCATGTGTTTCGCATGGATTTGAAGCTAATCGTTTGTATCGCATGCAGTTGAAGCTAAATCATGTATATCACAAGTATTTGAAGTTAAACCATTTGATTCACATGGATTTGAAGCTAAATCATATATATCAAAAGTATTAGAAGCTAAACCATTTGATTCGCATGGATTTGAATCTAAGCCTTCTACTTCGCTTTGAATTGAAGCTAAATCATGTATTTCGCATGGATTTGAAGCTAACACGTTTGTTTGGCATGCTGTTGAAGCTAAATCATGTATATCACAAGTATTTAAAGCTTAACAATCTGTTTCGTGTGGATTCGGAGATCAGCCTTCTACTTCGCATTGATTTGAATCTAAATCATATGTTTCGCTTGGATTTGAAGCTAACTCGTTTGTTTCGCATGCAGTTGAAGCTAAATCACGTATATCACAAGTATTTGAAGCTGAACCATTTGTTTCGCATGGATTCGATGATAAGCCTTCTACTTCGCTTTGAATTGAAGCTAAATCATGTACTTCGCATGGATTTTAAGCTAACACGTTTGTTTGGCATGCTGTTGAAACTAAATCATGTATATCACAAGTATTTGAAGCCACACAATCTGTTTCGTGTGGATTCGGATATTAGCCTTCTACTTCGCATTGATTTGAATCTAAATCATATGTTTCGCTTGGATTTGAAGCTAACTCGTTTGTTTCTCTTGCTGTTGAATGTAAATCATGTATATCACAACTGTTTGAAGCTAAACCATTTGTTTCGCATGGATTCGAAGGTAAGCCTTCTACTTCGCATTGATTTGATGCTAAGTCATGTGATTCGCATGCATTTGAAGCTAGCTCGTTTGTTTCGCTTGCTGTTGAAGCTAAATCATGTATATCACAAGTATTTGAAGCTGAACCTTTTGTTTGGCATGAATATTAAGCTAAACCATGTGTTTCGAATGAATTTGAAGCTAAGTCATGCGTTTCGAAAGGATATGAAGCTAATTCGTTGATTTCGCATGAAGTTGAAGCTAAATCACGTATATCACAAGTATTTGAAGCTGAACCATTTGTTTCGCATGGATTCGATGATAAGCCTTCTACTTCGTATTGAATTGAAGCAAAATCATGTATTTGGCCTGGATTTGAAGCTAACACGTTTGTTTCGCATGCTGTTGAAGCTAAGTCATGTATAACACAAGTATTTGAAGCCAAACAATCTGTTTCGTGTGGATTCGGAGATCAGCCTTCTACTTCGCATTGATTTGAAGCTAAATCATATGTTTCGCTTGGATTTGAAGCTAACTCGTTTGTTTCGCATGCAGTTGACGCTAAATCATGTACATCACAAGTATTTGAAGCTAAACCATTTGTTTCGTGTGGATTCGGAGATCAGCCTTCTACTTCGCATTGATTTGAAGCTAAATCATATGTTTCGCTTGGATTTGAAGCTAGCTCGTTTGTTTCGCATGCAGTTGAAGCTAAATCATGTATAAAACAAATATTCGTAGCTAAACCATTTGTTTCGCATGGATTTGAGGCTAAGCCTTCTACTTCGCATTGATTTGATGCTAAGTCATGTGTTTCGCATGGATTTGAAGCAAACTCGTTTGTTTCGATTGCTGTTGAAGCTAAATCATGTATATCACATATAATTGAAGCTAAACAATCTGTTTCGTGTGGATTCGGTGATCAGCCTTCGACTTCGCATTGATTTGAAGCTAAATCATATGTTTCGCTTGGATTTGAAGCTAACTCGTTTGTTTCGCATGCAGTTGATGCTAAATCATGTATAAAACAAATATTTGAAGCTAAACCATTTGTTTCGCATGGATTTGAAGCTAAGCCTTCTACTTCGCATTGATTTGAAGCTAAATCATATGTTTCGCTTGGATTTGAAGCTAACTCGTTTGTTTCGCATGCAGTTGATGCTAAATCATGTATAAAACAAATATTTGTAGCTAAAACATTTGTTTCGCATGGATTTGAAGCTAAGCCTTCTACTTCGCATTGATTTCAAAGTAAATCATGTGTTTCGCTTGAACTTGAAGCTAACAAGTTTGTTTCACATGCAGTTGATGCTAAATCATGTGTATCACAATCAGTTGAAGCTGAACCATTTGTTTCGAATGAATATTATGCTAAACCATGTGTTTCGAATGAATTTGAAGCTAAATCATGTGTTTCGCATGGATTTGAAGCAAACTCGTTAGTTTTGCATGCTGTTGAAGCTAAATCATGTATACCACAAGTATTTGAAGCTAACCCAATTGTTTCGCAAGTATTCGAAGATCAGCCTTCTACTTCGCATTGAAGTGAAGCTGAATCCTGTGTTTCACTTGAATTCGAAGCTAACTCGTTTGTTTTACATGCAGTTGAAGCTAAATCATGTATATCACAAGTATTTGAAGCTGAACCACATGTTTCGCATGGATTTGAAGATAAGCCTTCTACTTCGCATTGATTTGAATCTAAATCATGTGTTTCGCTTGGATTTGAAACTAACTAGTTTGTTTCGCAATGCAGTTGAAGCTAAATCATGTACATCACAAATATTTGAAGGTAAACGATTTGTTTCGCATGGATTTCAAAATAAGACTTCTACTTCGCATTGATTCGAAGATAAATCAAGTGTTTCGCACGGATTTGAAGCTAAGCCTTCCACTTCGCATTGATTTGGAGCTAAATCATGTGTTTCGCATAGATTTAATGATAACTCGTTTGTTTTGCATGCAGTTGAAGCTAAATCATGTATATCACAGGTGTTTGAAGCTAAACCATTTGTTTCGCATGGATTCGAAGATAAGCCTTCTACTTCGCATTGATTTGAAGTTAAACCACTTGCTTCGCATGGATTTGAAGCTAAGCCTTTTACTTCGCACTGATTTGAAACTAAACCATGTGTTTCGAATGAATTTGAAGCTAAATCATGTGGTTCGCATTGATTTGAAGCTAACTCGTTTGTTTTGCCTGCATTTGAAGTTAAATCATGTATATCACAAGTACTTGATGCTCAATGATTTGTTTCGCATGGATTCGCAGATAAGCCTTCTACTTCCAATTGATATGAAGCTAAATCATGTGTTTCGCATGGATTTGAAACTAACTAGTTTGTTTCGCAATGCAGTTGAAGCTAAATCATGTATATCACAGTTATTTGAAGCTAAACCAGTTGATTCGCTTGGATTTGAAGCTAAGCCTTAACTTCGTGTTTACTTGATGCAAACTCATGTTTTTCGCTTGGATTTGAAGCTAACTCGTTTGTTTCGCATGCAGTTGAAGCTAAATCATGTATAAAACAAGTATTTGAAGCTAAACCATTTGTTTCGCATGTATTTGAAGATAATCCTTCTACTTCGCATTGATTTTAAGCTAAATCTTGTGTGTCGAATGGATTTGAAGCTAATTCGTTTGTTTCGCATGAACTTGAAGTTGAACCATGTATATCACAAGTATTTGAAGTTAAACCGTTTGATTGGCAGGGTTTTCAAGCTAAGACTTCTACTTCGCATTGATTCGAAGATAAATCACGTGTTTCGCACGGATTTGAAGCTAAGCCTTCCACTTCGCATTGATTTGGAGCTAAATCATGTTTTTCGCATAGATTTAAAGATAACTCGTTTGTTTTGCATGCAGTTGAAGCTAAATCATGTATATCACAGGTGTTTGCAGCTAAACCATTTGTTTCGCATGGATTCGAAGATAACCCTTCTACTTCGAATTGATTTGAAGCTAAATCATGTGTTTCGCATGCATTTGAAGCTAACACGTTTGTTTCCCATTCTGTTGAAGCTAAATCGTGTATATCGCAATTATTTGAAGCTAATCCATTTGTTTCGCGTGGATTCGAAGATCAGCCTTCTACTTCGCATTGATTTGAAGTTAAATCATATGATCCGCATGGATTTGATGCTAAGCTTTCTACTTCGCATTTATTTGGCGCTAAATAATGTCTTTCGCTTGGATTTGAAGCTAAACTTCCTACTCCGCATTGTTTTGAAGCTAAATCATGCGCTTCGCTTGGATTTGAAGCTAACTCGTGTCGCATGCATTTGAAGCGTAATCCTGTATATCACAAATATTTGAAGCTAAACATGTGTTTCGCCTGGATTTCAAGCTAACTCGTTTGTTTCGCATGCAATTGAAGCTAAATCATGTATCAAACAAATATTTGAAGCTAAATCATGTGTTTCGCATGGATTTGAAGCTAACTCGTTCGTTTCGCTTGCATTTGAAACTAAATCATGCACATCACAAGTATTTGAAGCTGAACCACTTGTTTCGCATGGATTTGAAGATAAGCCTTCTACTTCGCGTTCATTTGAAGCTACATCATGTGTTTCGCTTGGATTTGAGACTAACTAGTTTGTTTCGCAATGCCGTTGAAGCTAAATCATGTATATCACAATTATTTGAAGCTAAACCATTTGATTCGCATGGATTTCAAAATAAGCCTCTACTTCGCATTGATTTGTATCTAAATCATGTGTTTCGCTTGGATTTCAAGCTAACTCGTTTTCTTCGCCTGCATTTGATGTTAAATCATGTATATCACAGGTATTTGAAGCTACACCATTTGTTTCGCATGGAATTCGAAGATAAGCCTTCTACTTCGCATTGATTTGAAGCTAAATCATGTATTGCGCATGGAGTTGAAGCTAACTCGTTTGTTTCGCATGCTGTTGAATCTAAATAATGTATATCGCAAGAATCTGAAGCTAAACCATTTGATTCGCATGGATTTGAAGCTAAGCCTTCTACTTCGCATTGATTTGAAGCTAAATCATGTGTTTCGCTTGGATTTGAAACTAACTAGTTTGTTTCGCAATGCAGTTGAAACTAAATCATGTATATCACAGTTATTTGAAGCTAAACCAGTTGATTCGCATGGATTTGAAGCTAAGCCTTAACTTCGTGTTGACTTGATGCAAACTCATGTTTTTCGCTTGGATTTGAAGCTAACTCGATTGTTTCGCATGCAGTTGAAGCTAAATCATGTATAAAACAAGTATTTGAAGCTAAACCATTTGTTTCGCATGTATTTGAAGATAAGCCTTCTACTTCGCATTGATTTTAAGCTAAATCATGTGTTTCGCATGGATTTGAATCTAACTCGTTTGTGTCGCATGCTGTTGAAGTTAAATCATGTATATCACATGTATTTGAAGCTATATCATATGTTTCGCATGGATTCGAAGATAACCCTTCTAATTCGCATTGATTTGAAGCTAAATCATGTGTTTCGCATGGATTTGAAGCTAACTCGTTTGTTTCGCATGCAGTTGAAGCTGAATCATGAATATCACAGGTATTTGAAGCTAATCTATTCGTTTCGCATGGATTCGAAGATAACCCTTCTTCTTCGCATTGATTTGAAGCTAAATCATGTGTTTCGCATGGGTTTGAAGCTAACTCGTTTATTTCGCATGCTGTTGAAGCTAAATCATGTATATCACAAGTATATGAAGCTAATCCATTTGTTTCGCATGGTTTCGAAGATAAGCCTTCTACTTCGCATTGATTTGAAGATAAATCATGTGTTTCGCATGGATTTGAATCTAACTCGTTTGTTTCGCATGCTGTTGGAACTAAATCATGTATATCACAAGTATTTGAAGCTATATCATTTGTTTCGCATTTATTCGAAGATAAGCCTTCTACTTCGCATTGATTTTAATCTAAATCATGTGTTTCGCATGGATTTGAAGCTAACTCGTTTGTTTCGCATGCAGTTGAAGCTGAATCATGTATATCAAAAGTATTTGAAGCTAAACCATTTGATTCCCATGGATTTGAAGCTAAGCTTTCTACTTAGCATTGATTTGAAGATAAATCATGTTTTTCGCTTGGACTTGAAGTTAACTCGTTTGCTTCGCATGCTGTTGAAGCTAAATCATGTATATCACAAGTATTTGAAGCTATATCATATGTTTCGCATGGATTCGAAGATAAGCCTCCTACTTCGCATTGATTTGAAGATAAATCATGTGTTTCGCATGGATTTGAATCTAACTCGTTTGTTTCGCATGCTGTTGGAACTAAATCATGTATATCACAAGTATTTGAAGCTATATCATTTGTTTCGCATTTATTCGAAGATAAGAATTCTACTTCGCATTGATTTTAATCTAAATCATGTGTTTCGCATGGATTTGAAGCTAACTCGTTTGTTTCGCATGCAGTTGAAGCTGAATCATGTATATCACAAGTATTTGAAGCTAAACCATTTGAATCCCATGGATTTGAAGCTAAGCTTTCTACTTAGCATTGATTTGAAGATAAATCATGTTTTTCGCTTGGACTTGAAGTTAACTCGTTTATTTCGCATGCTGTTGATGCTCAATCATGTATACCACAAGTATACGAAGTTAATCCAATTGTTTCGCATGGATTCGAAGATAAGCCTTCTACTTCGCGTTGACTTGATGCTAAATCATGTGTTTCGCATGGATTTGAAGCTAACTCGTTTGTTTCGCATGCTGTTGAAGCTAAATCGTGTATATCACAAGTATTTGAAGCTATATCATATGTTTCGCATGGATTCGAAGATAAGCCTCCTACTTCGCATTGATTTGAAGCTAAATCATGTGTTTCGCATCGATTTGAAGCTAACTCGTTTGTTTCGCATGCAGTGGAAGCTGAACCATGTATATCACGAGTATTTGAAGCTATATCATATGTTTCGCATGGATTCGACAGTAAGCCTTCCACTTCGCATTGATTTGAAGCTAAATCATGTGTTTCGCATGGATTTGAAGTTAACTCGTTTGTTTCGCATGCAGTAGAAGCTAAATCATGTATATCACAAGTATTTGAAGCCAAACCATTTGCTTCGCATGGATTCGAATATCAGCCTTCTACTTCGCATTGATTTGAAGCTAAATCATGTGTTTCGCATGGATTTGAATCTAACTCGTTTGTTTCGCATGCTGTTGAAGTTAAATCATGTATATCACATGTATTTGAAGCTATATCATTTGTTTCGCATGGATTCGAAGATAACCCTTCTAATTCGCATTCATTGGAACCTAAATCATGTGTTTCGCATGGATTTGAAGCTAACTCGTTTGTTTCGCATGCTGTTGAAGCTAAATCATGTATATCACAAGTATTTGAAGTTAAACAATTTGTTTCGCATGGTTTCAAAGATAATCCATATACTTCGCATTGATTTGAAGCTAAATCATGTGTTTCGCATGGGTTTGAAGCTAATTCGTTTGTTTCGCCTGCATTTGAAGCTATATCACTTATATTCACAAGTATGTGAAGCTAAATCATTCGTTTCGCATGGATTTGAAGCTAAGCCATCAACTTCGCGTTGACTTGATGCTAAATCATGTGTTTCGCATGGATTTGAAGCTAACTCGTTTGTTTCGCATGCTGTTGAAGCTGAATCATGTATATCACAAGTATTTGTAGCTATATCATATGTTTCGCATGGATTCGAAGATAACCCTTCTAATTCGCATTGATTTGAAGCTAAATCATGTGTTTCGCATGGATTTGAAGCTAACTCGTTTGTTTCGCATGCAGTTGAAGCTGAATCATGAGTATCACAGGTATTTGAAGCTAATCTATTCGTTTCGCATGGATTCGAAGATAACCCTTCTTCTTCGCATTGATTTGAAGCTAAATCATGTGTTTCGCATGGGTTTGAAGCTAACTCGTTTATTTCGCATGCTGTTGAAGCTAAATCATGTATATCACAAGTATATGAAGCTAATCCATTTGTTTCGCATGGTTTCGAAGATAAGCCTTCTACTTAGCATTGATTTGAAGATAAATCATGTTTCTCGCTTGGACTTGAAGTTAACTCGTTTGCTTCGCATGCTGTTGAAGCTAAATCATGTATATCACAAGTATTTGAAGCTATATCATATGTTTCGCATGGATTCGAAGATAAGCCTCCTACTTCGCATTGATTTGAAGATAAATCATGTGTTTCGCATGGATTTGAATCTAACTCGTTTGTTTCGCATGCTGTTGGAACTAAATCATGTATATCACAAGTATTTGAAGCTATATCATTTGTTTCGCATTTATTCGAAGATAAGAATTCTACTTCGCATTGATTTTAATCTAAATCATGTGTTTCGCATGGATTTGAAGCTAACTCGTTTGTTTCGCACGCAGTTGAAGCTGAATCATGTATATCACAAGTATTTGAAGCTAAACCATTTGAATCCCATGGATTTGAATCTAAGCTTTCTACTTAGCATTGATTTGAAGATAAATCATGTTTTTCGCTTGGACTTGAAATTAACTCGTTTATTTCGCATGCTGTTGAAGCTCAATCATGTATACCACAAGTATACGAAGTTAATCCAATTGTTTCGCATGGATTCGAAGATAAGCCTTCTACTTCGCGTTGACTTGATGCTAAATCATGTGTTTCGCATGGATTTGAAGCTAACTCGTTTGTTTCGCATGCTGTTGAAGCTGAATCATGTATACCACAAGTATTTGTAGCTATATCATATGTTTCGCATGGATTCGAAGATAACCCTTCTAATTCGCATTGATTTGAAGCTAAATCATGTGTTTCGCATGGATTTGAAGCTAACTCGTTAGTTTCGCATGCAGTTGAAGCTGAATCATGAATATCACAGGTATTTGAAACTAATCTAGTCGTTTCGCATGGATTCGAAGATAACCCTTCTTCTTCGCATTGATTTGAAGCTAAATCATGTGTTTCGCATGGGTTTGAAGCTAACTCGTTTATTTCGTATGCTGTTGAAGCTAAATCATGTATATCACAAGTATATGAAACTAATCCATTTGTTTCGCATGGTTTCGAAGATAAGCCTTCTACTTCGCATTGATTTGAAGATAAATCATGTGTTTCGCATGGATTTGAATCTAACTCGTTTGTTTCGCATGCTGTTGGAACTAAATCATGTATATCACAAGTATTTGAAGCTATATCATTTGTTTCGCATTTATTCGAAGATAAGCCTTCTACTTCGCATTGATTTTAATCTAAATCATGTGTTTCGCATGGATTTGAAGCTAACTCGTTTGTTTCGCATGCAGTTGAAGCTGAATCATGTATATCACAAGTAATTGAAGCTAAACTATTCGTTTCGCATCGATTCGAAGATAACCCTTCTTCTTCGCATTGATTTGAAGCTAGATCATGTGTTTCGCATGGATTTGAATCTAACTCGTTTATTTCGCATGCTGTTGAAGCTAAATCATGTATACCACAAGTATATGAAGCTAATCCAATTGTTTCGCATGGATTCGAACATAAGCCTTCTACTTCGCATTGATTTGAAGCTAAATCATGTGTTTCGCATGAATTTGAATCTAACTCGTTTGTTTCGCATGCTGTTGAAGCTAAATCGTGTATATCACAAGTATTTGAAGCCATATCATATGTTTCGCATGGATTCGAAGATAAGCCTCCTACTTCGCATTGATTTGAAGCTAAATCATGTGTTTCGCATGGATTTGAAGCTAACTCGTTTGTTTCGCATGCAGTTGAATCTGAACCATGTATATCACAAGTATTTGAAGCTATATCATATGTTTCACATGGATTCGAAGGTAAGCCGTCTACTTCGCATTGATTTGATGCTAAATCATGTGTTTCACATGGATTTTAAGCTAACTCGTTTGTTTCGCATGAATTTGAAGCTGAATCATGTATATCACAAGTATTTGAAGCTAAACCATTTGAATCCCATGGATTTGAAGCTAAGCTTTCTACTTAGCATTGATTTGAAGGTAAATCATGTTTTTCGCTTGGACTTGAAGTTAACTCGTTTATTTCGCATGCTGTTGAAGCTAAATCATGTATACCACAAGTATATGATGCTAATCCAATTGTTTCGCATGGATTCGAAGATAAGCCTTCTACTTCGCATTGATTTGAAGCTAAATCATGTGTTTCGCATGGATTTGAATCTAACTCGTTTGTTTCGCATGCTGTTGAAGTTAAATCATGTATATCACATGTATTTGAAGCTATTTCATTTGTTTCGCATTTATTCGAAGATAAGCCTTCTACTTCGCATTGATTTTAATCTAAATCATGTGTTTCGCATGGATTTGAAGCTAACTCGTTTGTTTCGCATACAGTTGAAGCTGAATCATGTATATCACAAGTATTTGAAGCTAAACCATTTGATTCCCATGGATTTAAAGCTAAGCTTTATACTTAGCATTGATTTGAAGATAAATCATGTTTTTCGCTTGGACTTGAAGTTAACTCGTTTGCTTCGCATGCTGTTGAGGCTAAATCATGTATATCACAAGTATTTGAAGCTATATCATATGTTTCGCATGGATTCGAAGATAACACTTCTTCTTCGCATTGATTTGAAGCTAGATCATGTGTTTCGCATGGATTTGAATCTAACTCGTTTATTTCGCATGCTGTTGAAGCTAAATCATGTATACCACAAGTATATGAAGCTAATCCAATTGTTTCGCATGGATTCGAACATAAGCCTTCTACTTCGCATTGATTTGAAGCTAAATCATGTGTTTCGCATGAATTTGAATCTAACTCGTTTGTTTCGCATGCTATCGAAGCTAAATCGTGTATATCACAAGTATTTGAAGCTATATCATATGTTTCGCATGGATTCGAAGATAAGCCTCCTACTTCGCATTGATTTGAAGCTAAATCATGTGTTTCGCATGGATTTGAAGCTAAATCATGTGTTTCGCATGGATTTGAAGCTAACTCGTTTGTTTCGCATGCAGTTGAATCTGAACCATGTATATCACAAGTATTTGAAGCGATATCATATGTTTCGCATGGATTCGAAGGTAAGCCGTCTACTTCGCATTGATTTGATGCTAAATCATGTGTTTCCCATGGATTTGAAGCTAACTCGTTTGTTTCGCATGCAGTTGAAGCTATATCATGTATATCACAAGTATTTGAAGCTAAACCATTTGTTTCGCATGGATTCGAAGATAAGCCTCCTACTTCGCATTGATTTGAAACTAAATCATGTGTTCGCACGGATTTGAATCTAACTCGTTTGTTTCGCACGCTGTTCAAGCTAAATCAAGTGTATCACAAGTATTTGAAGCTAAACCATTTGCTTCGCATGTATTCGTAGATCGGCCTTCTACTTCGCAGTTATTAGATGCTAAATCATGTGTTTTGCATGGATTTGAAGCTAACTCGTTTGTTTCGCATGCTGTTGAAGCTAAATCATGTATATTACAAGTATTTGAAGCTAAAGCATTTGTTTCGCATGGATTCGAATATCAGCCTTCTACTTCGTATTGATTTGAAGTTAAATCATATGCTTCGCATGGATTTGAAGCTAACTCGTTTGTTTTGTTTGTAGTTGAAGCTAAATCATGTATATCACAGGTATATCAAGGTAATCCATTTGTGCCGCATTTATTCGAAGCTAAGCCTTCTACTTCGCATTGATTTGAGGCTAAATCATGTGTTTCGCTTGGATTTGAAGCTAACTCATTTGTTTCGCATGCGGATGAAACTAAATCATGTATATCACAAGTATTTGAAGCTATATCATACGTTTCGCATGGATTCCAAGATAACCCTTCTAATTCGTATTGATTTGAAGCTAATTCATGTGTTTCGCATGGATTTGAAGCTAACTCGTTTCTTTCGTATGCTGTTGAAGCTGAATCATGAGTATCACAGGTATTTGAAGCTAATCTATTCGTTTCGCATGGATTCGAAGATAACCCTTCTTCTTCGCATTGATTTGAAGCTAAATCATGTGTTTCGCATGGGTTTGAAGCTAACTCGTTTATTTCGCATGCTGTTGAAGCTAAATCATGTATATCACAAGTATATGAAGCTAATCCATTTGTTTCGCATGGTTTCGAAGATAAGCCTTCTACTTAGCATTGATTTGAAGATAAATCATGTTTCTCGCTTGGACTTGAAGTTAACTCGTTTGCTTCGCATGCAGTTGAAGCTAAATCATGTATATCACAAGTATTTGAAGCTATATCATATGTTTCGCATGGATTCGAAGATAAGCCTCCTACTTCGCATTGATTTGAAGATAAATCATGTGTTTCGCATGGATTTGAATCTAACTCGTTTGTTTCGCATGCTGTTGGAACTAAATCATGTATATCACAAGTATTTGAAGCTATATCATTTGTTTCGCATTTATTCGAAGATAAGAATTCTACTTCGCATTGATTTTAATCTAAATCATGTGTTTCGCATGGATTTGAAGCTAACTCGTTTGTTTCGCACGCAGTTGAAGCTGAATCATGTATATCACAAGTATTTGAAGCTAAACCATTTGAATCCCATGGATTTGAAGCTAAGCTTTCTACTTAGCATTGATTTGAAGATAAATCATGTTTTTCGCTTGGACTTGAAGTTAACTCGTTTATTTCGCATGCTGTTGAAGCTCAATCATGTATACCACAAATATATGAAGCTAATCCAATTGTTTCGCATGGATTCGAAGATAAGCCTTCTACTTCGCGTTGACTTGATGCTAAATCATGTGTTTCGCATGGATTTGAAGCTAACTCGTTTGTTTCGCATGCTGTTGAAGCTGAATCATGTATACCACAAGTATTTGTAGCTATAGCATATGTTTCGCATGGATTCGAAGATAACCCTTCTAATTCGCATTGATTTGAAGCTAAATCATGTGTTTCGCATGGATTTGAAGCTAACTCGTTTGTTTCGCATGCAGTTGAAGCTGAATCATGAATATCACAGGTATTTGAAACTAATCTAGTCGTTTCGCATGGATTCGAAGATAACCCTTCTTCTTCGCATTGATTTGAAGCTAAATCATGTGTTTCGCATGGGTTTGAAGCTAACTCGTTTGCCTCGCATGCTGTTGAAGCTAAATCATGTATATCACAAGTATTTGAAGCTATATCATATGTTTCGCATAGATTCGAAGATAACACTTCTAATTCGCATTGATTTGAATCTAAATCACGTGTTTCGCATGGATTTGAAGCTAACTCGTTTGTTTCGCATGCAGTTGAAGCTGAATCATGTATATCACAAGTAATTGAAGCTAAACTATTCGTTTCGCATCGATTCGAAGATAACCCTTCTTCTTCGCATTGATTTGAAGCTAGATCATGTGTTTCGCATGGATTTGAATCTAACTCGTTTATTTCGCATGCTGTTGAAGCTAAATCATGTATACCACAAGTATATGAAGCTAATCCAATTGTTTCGCATGGATTCGAACATAAGCCTTCTACTTCGCATTGATTTGAAGCTAAATCATGTGTTTCGCATGAATTTGAATCTAACTCGTTTGTTTCGCATGCTGTTGAAGCTAAATCGTGTATATCACAAGTATTTGAAGCTATATCATATGTTTCGCATGGATTCGAAGATAAGCCTCCTACTTCGCATTGATTTGAAGCTAAATCATGTGTTTCGCATGGATTTTAAGCTAACTCGTTTGTTTCGCATGCATTTGAAGCTGAATCATGTATATCACAAGTATTTGAAGCTAAACCATTTGAATCCCATGGATTTGAAGCTAAGCTTTCTACTTAGCATTGATTTGAAGGTAAATCATGTTTTTCGCTTGGACTTGAAGTTAACTCGTTTATTTCGCATGCTGTTGAAGCTAAATCATGTATACCACAAGTATATGATGCTAATCCAATTGTTTCGCATGGATTCGAAGATAAGCCTTCTACTTCGCATTGATTTGAAGCTAAATCATGTGTTTCGCATGGATTTGAATCTAACTCGTTTGTTTCGCATGCTGTTGAAGTTAAATCATGTATATCACATGTATTTGAAGCTATTTCATTTGTTTCGCATTTATTCGAAGATAAGCCTTCTACTTCGCATTGATTTTAATCTAAATCATGTGTTTCGCATGGATTTGAAGCTAACTCGTTTGTTTCGCATACAGTTGAAGCTGAATCATGTATATCACAAGTATTTGAAGCTAAACCATTTGATTCCCATGGATTTAAAGCTAAGCTTTATACTTAGCATTGATTTGAAGATAAATCATGTTTTTCGCTTGGACTTGAAGTTAACTCGTTTGCTTCGCATGCTGTTGAGGCTAAATCATGTATATCACAAGTATTTGAAGCTATATCATATGTTTCGCATGGATTCGAAGATAACACTTCTTCTTCGCATTGATTTGAAGCTAGATCATGTGTTTCGCATGGATTTGAATCTAACTCGTTTATTTCGCATGCTGTTGAAGCTAAATCATGTATACCACAAGTATATGAAGCTAATCCAATTGTTTCGCATGGATTCGAACATAAGCCTTCTACTTCGCATTGATTTGAAGCTAAATCATGTGTTTCGCATGAATTTGAATCTAACTCGTTTGTTTCGCATGCTATCGAAGCTAAATCGTGTATATCACAAGTATTTGAAGCTATATCATATGTTTCGCATGGATTCGAAGATAAGCCTCCTACTTCGCATTGATTTGAAGCTAAATCATGTGTTTCGCATGGATTTGAAGCTAAATCATGTGTTTCGCATGGATTTGAAGCTAACTCGTTTGTTTCGCATGCAGTTGAATCTGAACCATGTATATCACAAGTATTTGAAGCGATATCATATGTTTCGCATGGATTCGAAGGTAAGCCGTCTACTTCGCATTGATTTGATGCTAAATCATGTGTTTCCCATGGATTTGAAGCTAACTCGTTTGTTTCGCATGCAGTTGAAGCTATATCATGTATATCACAAGTATTTGAAGCTAAACCATTTGTTTCGCATGGATTCGAAGATAAGCCTCCTACTTCGCATTGATTTGAAACTAAATCATGTGTTCGCACGGATTTGAATCTAACTCGTTTGTTTCGCACGCTGTTCAAGCTAAATCAAGTGTATCACAAGTATTTGAAGCTAAACCATTTGCTTCGCATGTATTCGTAGATCGACCTTCTACTTCGCAGTTATTAGATGCTAAATCATGTGTTTTGCATGGATTTGAAGCTAACTCGTTTGTTTCGCATGCTGTTGAAGCTAAATCATGTATATTACAAGTATTTGAAGCTAAAGCATTTGTTTCGCATGGATTCGAATATCAGCCTTCTACTTCGTATTGATTTGAAGTTAAATCATATGCTTCGCATGGATTTGAAGCTAACTCGTTTGTTTTGTTTGTAGTTGAAGCTAAATCATGTATATCACAGGTATATCAAGGTAATCCATTTGTGCCGCATTTATTCGAAGCTAAGCCTTCTACTTCGCATTGATTTGAGGCTAAATCATGTGTTTCGCTTGGATTTGAAGCTAACTCATTTGTTTCGCATGCGGATGAAACTAAATCATGTATATCACAAGTATTTGAAGCTATATCATACGTTTCGCATGGATTCCAAGATAACCCTTCTAATTCGTATTGATTTGAAGCTAATTCATGTGTTTCGCATGGATTTGAAGCTAACTCGTTTCTTTCGTATGCTGTTGAAGCTGAATCATGAGTATCACAGGTATTTGAAGCTAATCTATTCGTTTCGCATGGATTCGAAGATAACCCTTCTTCTTCGCATTGATTTGAAGCTAAATCATGTGTTTCGCATGGGTTTGAAGCTAACTCGTTTATTTCGCATGCTGTTGAAGCTAAATCATGTATATCACAAGTATATGAAGCTAATCCATTTGTTTCGCATGGTTTCGAAGATAAGCCTTCTACTTAGCATTGATTTGAAGATAAATCATGTTTCTCGCTTGGACTTGAAGTTAACTCGTTTGCTTCGCATGCAGTTGAAGCTAAATCATGTATATCACAAGTATTTGAAGCTATATCATATGTTTCGCATGGATTCGAAGATAAGCCTCCTACTTCGCATTGATTTGAAGATAAATCATGTGTTTCGCATGGATTTGAATCTAACTCGTTTGTTTCGCATGCTGTTGGAACTAAATCATGTATATCACAAGTATTTGAAGCTATATCATTTGTTTCGCATTTATTCGAAGATAAGAATTCTACTTCGCATTGATTTTAATCTAAATCATGTGTTTCGCATGGATTTGAAGCTAACTCGTTTGTTTCGCACGCAGTTGAAGCTGAATCATGTATATCACAAGTATTTGAAGCTAAACCATTTGAATCCCATGGATTTGAAGCTAAGCTTTCTACTTAGCATTGATTTGAAGATAAATCATGTTTTTCGCTTGGACTTGAAGTTAACTCGTTTATTTCGCATGCTGTTGAAGCTCAATCATGTATACCACAAATATATGAAGCTAATCCAATTGTTTCGCATGGATTCGAAGATAAGCCTTCTACTTCGCGTTGACTTGATGCTAAATCATGTGTTTCGCATGGATTTGAAGCTAACTCGTTTGTTTCGCATGCTGTTGAAGCTGAATCATGTATACCACAAGTATTTGTAGCTATAGCATATGTTTCGCATGGATTCGAAGATAACCCTTCTAATTCGCATTGATTTGAAGCTAAATCATGTGTTTCGCATGGATTTGAAGCTAACTCGTTTGTTTCGCATGCAGTTGAAGCTGAATCATGAATATCACAGGTATTTGAAACTAATCTAGTCGTTTCGCATGGATTCGAAGATAACCCTTCTTCTTCGCATTGATTTGAAGCTAAATCATGTGTTTCGCATGGGTTTGAAGCTAACTCGTTTGCCTCGCATGCTGTTGAAGCTAAATCATGTATATCACAAGTATTTGAAGCTATATCATATGTTTCGCATAGATTCGAAGATAACACTTCTAATTCGCATTGATTTGAATCTAAATCACGTGTTTCGCATGGATTTGAAGCTAACTCGTTTGTTTCGCATGCAGTTGAAGCTGAATCATGTATATCACAAGTAATTGAAGCTAAACTATTCGTTTCGCATCGATTCGAAGATAACCCTTCTTCTTCGCATTGATTTGAAGCTAGATCATGTGTTTCGCATGGATTTGAATCTAACTCGTTTATTTCGCATGCTGTTGAAGCTAAATCATGTATACCACAAGTATATGAAGCTAATCCAATTGTTTCGCATGGATTCGAACATAAGCCTTCTACTTCGCATTGATTTGAAGCTAAATCATGTGTTTCGCATGAATTTGAATCTAACTCGTTTGTTTCGCATGCTGTTGAAGCTAAATCGTGTATATCACAAGTATTTGAAGCTATATCATATGTTTCGCATGGATTCGAAGATAAGCCTCCTACTTCGCATTGATTTGAAGCTAAATCATGTGTTTCGCATGGATTTTAAGCTAACTCGTTTGTTTCGCATGCATTTGAAGCTGAATCATGTATATCACAAGTATTTGAAGCTAAACCATTTGAATCCCATGGATTTGAAGCTAAGCTTTCTACTTAGCATTGATTTGAAGGTAAATCATGTTTTTCGCTTGGACTTGAAGTTAACTCGTTTATTTCGCATGCTGTTGAAGCTAAATCATGTATACCACAAGTATATGATGCTAATCCAATTGTTTCGCATGGATTCGAAGATAAGCCTTCTACTTCGCATTGATTTGAAGCTAAATCATGTGTTTCGCATGGATTTGAATCTAACTCGTTTGTTTCGCATGCTGTTGAAGTTAAATCATGTATATCACATGTATTTGAAGCTATTTCATTTGTTTCGCATTTATTCGAAGATAAGCCTTCTACTTCGCATTGATTTTAATCTAAATCATGTGTTTCGCATGGATTTGAAGCTAACTCGTTTGTTTCGCATACAGTTGAAGCTGAATCATGTATATCACAAGTATTTGAAGCTAAACCATTTGATTCCCATGGATTTAAAGCTAAGCTTTATACTTAGCATTGATTTGAAGATAAATCATGTTTTTCGCTTGGACTTGAAGTTAACTCGTTTGCTTCGCATGCTGTTGAGGCTAAATCATGTATATCACAAGTATTTGAAGCTATATCATATGTTTCGCATGGATTCGAAGATAACACTTCTTCTTCGCATTGATTTGAAGCTAGATCATGTGTTTCGCATGGATTTGAATCTAACTCGTTTATTTCGCATGCTGTTGAAGCTAAATCATGTATACCACAAGTATATGAAGCTAATCCAATTGTTTCGCATGGATTCGAACATAAGCCTTCTACTTCGCATTGATTTGAAGCTAAATCATGTGTTTCGCATGAATTTGAATCTAACTCGTTTGTTTCGCATGCTATCGAAGCTAAATCGTGTATATCACAAGTATTTGAAGCTATATCATATGTTTCGCATGGATTCGAAGATAAGCCTCCTACTTCGCATTGATTTGAAGCTAAATCATGTGTTTCGCATGGATTTGAAGCTAAATCATGTGTTTCGCATGGATTTGAAGCTAACTCGTTTGTTTCGCATGCAGTTGAATCTGAACCATGTATATCACAAGTATTTGAAGCGATATCATATGTTTCGCATGGATTCGAAGGTAAGCCGTCTACTTCGCATTGATTTGATGCTAAATCATGTGTTTCCCATGGATTTGAAGCTAACTCGTTTGTTTCGCATGCAGTTGAAGCTATATCATGTATATCACAAGTATTTGAAGCTAAACCATTTGTTTCGCATGGATTCGAAGATAAGCCTCCTACTTCGCATTGATTTGAAACTAAATCATGTGTTCGCACGGATTTGAATCTAACTCGTTTGTTTCGCACGCTGTTCAAGCTAAATCAAGTGTATCACAAGTATTTGAAGCTAAACCATTTGCTTCGCATGTATTCGTAGATCGGCCTTCTACTTCGCAGTTATTAGATGCTAAATCATGTGTTTTGCATGGATTTGAAGCTAACTCGTTTGTTTCGCATGCTGTTGAAGCTAAATCATGTATATTACAAGTATTTGAAGCTAAAGCATTTGTTTCGCATGGATTCGAATATCAGCCTTCTACTTCGTATTGATTTGAAGTTAAATCATATGCTTCGCATGGATTTGAAGCTAACTCGTTTGTTTTGTTTGTAGTTGAAGCTAAATCATGTATATCACAGGTATATCAAGGTAATCCATTTGTGCCGCATTTATTCGAAGCTAAGCCTTCTACTTCGCATTGATTTGAGGCTAAATCATGTGTTTCGCTTGGATTTGAAGCTAACTCATTTGTTTCGCATGCGGATGAAACTAAATCATGTATATCACAAGTATTTGAAGCTATATCATACGTTTCGCATGGATTCCAAGATAACCCTTCTAATTCGTATTGATTTGAAGCTAATTCATGTGTTTCGCATGGATTTGAAGCTAACTCGTTTCTTTCGTATGCTGTTGAAGCTGAATCATGAGTATCACAGGTATTTGAAGCTAATCTATTCGTTTCGCATGGATTCGAAGATAACCCTTCTTCTTCGCATTGATTTGAAGCTAAATCATGTGTTTCGCATGGGTTTGAAGCTAACTCGTTTATTTCGCATGCTGTTGAAGCTAAATCATGTATATCACAAGTATATGAAGCTAATCCATTTGTTTCGCATGGTTTCGAAGATAAGCCTTCTACTTAGCATTGATTTGAAGATAAATCATGTTTCTCGCTTGGACTTGAAGTTAACTCGTTTGCTTCGCATGCAGTTGAAGCTAAATCATGTATATCACAAGTATTTGAAGCTATATCATATGTTTCGCATGGATTCGAAGATAAGCCTCCTACTTCGCATTGATTTGAAGATAAATCATGTGTTTCGCATGGATTTGAATCTAACTCGTTTGTTTCGCATGCTGTTGGAACTAAATCATGTATATCACAAGTATTTGAAGCTATATCATTTGTTTCGCATTTATTCGAAGATAAGAATTCTACTTCGCATTGATTTTAATCTAAATCATGTGTTTCGCATGGATTTGAAGCTAACTCGTTTGTTTCGCACGCAGTTGAAGCTGAATCATGTATATCACAAGTATTTGAAGCTAAACCATTTGAATCCCATGGATTTGAAGCTAAGCTTTCTACTTAGCATTGATTTGAAGATAAATCATGTTTTTCGCTTGGACTTGAAGTTAACTCGTTTATTTCGCATGCTGTTGAAGCTCAATCATGTATACCACAAATATATGAAGCTAATCCAATTGTTTCGCATGGATTCGAAGATAAGCCTTCTACTTCGCGTTGACTTGATGCTAAATCATGTGTTTCGCATGGATTTGAAGCTAACTCGTTTGTTTCGCATGCTGTTGAAGCTGAATCATGTATACCACAAGTATTTGTAGCTATAGCATATGTTTCGCATGGATTCGAAGATAACCCTTCTAATTCGCATTGATTTGAAGCTAAATCATGTGTTTCGCATGGATTTGAAGCTAACTCGTTTGTTTCGCATGCAGTTGAAGCTGAATCATGAATATCACAGGTATTTGAAACTAATCTAGTCGTTTCGCATGGATTCGAAGATAACCCTTCTTCTTCGCATTGATTTGAAGCTAAATCATGTGTTTCGCATGGGTTTGAAGCTAACTCGTTTGCCTCGCATGCTGTTGAAGCTAAATCATGTATATCACAAGTATTTGAAGCTATATCATATGTTTCGCATAGATTCGAAGATAACACTTCTAATTCGCATTGATTTGAATCTAAATCACGTGTTTCGCATGGATTTGAAGCTAACTCGTTTGTTTCGCATGCAGTTGAAGCTGAATCATGTATATCACAAGTAATTGAAGCTAAACTATTCGTTTCGCATCGATTCGAAGATAACCCTTCTTCTTCGCATTGATTTGAAGCTAGATCATGTGTTTCGCATGGATTTGAATCTAACTCGTTTATTTCGCATGCTGTTGAAGCTAAATCATGTATACCACAAGTATATGAAGCTAATCCAATTGTTTCGCATGGATTCGAACATAAGCCTTCTACTTCGCATTGATTTGAAGCTAAATCATGTGTTTCGCATGAATTTGAATCTAACTCGTTTGTTTCGCATGCTGTTGAAGCTAAATCGTGTATATCACAAGTATTTGAAGCTATATCATATGTTTCGCATGGATTCGAAGATAAGCCTCCTACTTCGCATTGATTTGAAGCTAAATCATGTGTTTCGCATGGATTTTAAGCTAACTCGTTTGTTTCGCATGCATTTGAAGCTGAATCATGTATATCACAAGTATTTGAAGCTAAACCATTTGAATCCCATGGATTTGAAGCTAAGCTTTCTACTTAGCATTGATTTGAAGGTAAATCATGTTTTTCGCTTGGACTTGAAGTTAACTCGTTCATTTCGCATGCTGTTGGAGCTAAATCATGTATACCACAAGTATATGATGCTAATCCAATTGTTTCGCATGGATTCGAAGATAAGCCTTCTACTTCGCATTGATTTGAAGCTAAATCATGTGTTTCGCATGGATTTGAATCTAACTCGTTTGTTTCGCATGCTGTTGAAGTTAAATCATGTATATCACATGTATTTGAAGCTATTTCATTTGTTCCGCATTTATTCGAAGATAAGCCTTCTACTTCGCATTGATTTTAATCTAAATCATGTGTTTCGCATGGATTTGAAGCTAACTCGTTTGTTTCGCATACAGTTGAAGCTGAATCATGTATATCACAAGTATTTGAAGCTAAACCATTTGATTCCCATGGATTTAAAGCTAAGCTTTATACTTAGCATTGATTTGAAGATAAATCATGTTTTTCGCTTGGACTTGAAGTTAACTCGTTTGCTTCGCATGCTGTTGAAGCTAAATCATGTATATCACAAGTATTTGAAGCTATATCATATGTTTCGCATGGATTCGAAGATAACACTTCTTCTTCGCATTGATTTGAAGCTAGATCATGTGTTTCGCATGGATTTGAATCTAACTCGTTTATTTCGCATGCTGTTGAAGCTAAATCATGTATACCACAAGTATATGAAGCTAATCCAATTGTTTCGCATGGATTCGAACATAAGCCTTCTACTTCGCATTGATTTGAAGCTAAATCATGTGTTTCGCATGAATTTGAATCTAACTCGTTTGTTTCGCATGCTATCGAAGCTAAATCGTGTATATCACAAGTATTTGAAGCTATATCATATGTTTCGCATGGATTCGAAGATAAGCCTCCTACTTCGCATAGATTTGAAGCTAAATCATGTGTTTCGCATGGATTTGAAGCTAAATCATGTGTTTCGCATGGATTTGAAGCTAACTCGTTTGTTTCGCATGCAGTTGAATCTGAACCATGTATATCACAAGTATTTGAAGCGATATCATATGTTTCGCATGGTTTCGAAGGTAAGCCGTCTACTTCGCATTGATTTGATGCTAAATCATGTGTTTCCCATGGATTTGAAGCTAACTCGTTTGTTTCGCATGCAGTTGAAGCTATATCATGTATATCACAAGTATTTGAAGCTAAACCATTTGTTTCGCATGGATTCGAAGATAAGCCTCCTACTTCGCATTGATTTGAAACTAAATCATGTGTTCGCACGGATTTGAATCTAACTCGTTTGTTTCGCACGCTGTTCAAGCTAAATCAAGTGTATCACAAGTATTTGAAGCTAAACCATTTGCTTCGCATGTATTCGTAGATCGGCCTTCTACTTCGCAGTTATTAGATGCTAAATCATGTGATTTGCATGGATTTGAAGCTAACTCGTTTGTTTCGCATGCTGTTGAAGCTAAATCATGTATATTACAAGTATTTGAAGCTAAAGCATTTGTTTCGCATGTATTCGAATATCAGCCTTCTACTTCGTATTGATTTGAAGTTAAATCATATGCTTCGCATGGATTTGAAGCTAACTCGTTTGTTTTGTTTGTAGTTGAAGCTAAATCATGTATATCACAGGTATATCAAGGTAATCCATTTGTGCCGCATTTATTCGAAGCTAAGCCTTCTACTTCGCATTGATTTGAGGCTAAATCATGTGTTTCGCTTGGATTTGAAGATAACTCATTTGTTTCGCATGCGGTTGAAACTAAATCATGTATATCACAAGTATTTGAAGCTATATCATACGTTTCGCATGGATTCCAAGATAACCCTTCTAATTCGTATTGATTTGAAGCTAATTCATGTGTTTCGCATGGATTTGAAGCTAACTCGTTTCTTTCGTATGCTGTTGAAGCTAAATCATGTATATCACAAGTATTTGAAGCTAAACCATTTGCTTCGCATGGATTCGAAGATCAGCCTTCTACATCGCATTGATTTGATGCTAAATCATTTGTTTCGCAAGGATTTGAAGCTAACTCGTTTGTTTCGCATGCTGTTGAAGCTAAGTCATGTATATCACAAGTATTTGAAGCCAAATCCATTTGTATCGCATGGAATCGAAGATAAGCCACCTATTTCGCATTGATTTGAAGCAAAATCATGTGTTTCTCATAGATTTGAAGCTAACTCGTTTGTTTTGTTTGTAGTTGAAGCTAAATCATGTATATCACAAGTATTTGAAGCTAAACAATTTGTTTCGCATGGATTCGAAGATAAGCCTTCTACTTCGCATTGATTTGAAGCAAAATCATGTGATTCTTATGGATTTGAAGCTGACTCGTTTATTTCGCATGCTGTTGAAGCTAAATCAAGTGTATCACAAGTATTTGAAGATAACAATTTGCTTCGCATGGATTCAAAGATCAGCCTTCTACTTCGCATTGATTAGATGCTAAAACATGTGTTTCGAATGGATTTGAAGCTAACTCGTTTGTTTCACATGCATTTGAAGCTATATCACTTATATTCTCAAGTATGTGAAGCTAAATCATTCGTTTCGCATGGATTTGAAGCTAAGCCGTCAACTTCGCGTTGACTTGATGATAAATCATGTTTTTCGCTTAGACTTGAAGCTAACTCGTTTGTTTCGCATGCTGTTGAAGCTAAATCATGTATATCACAAGTATTTGAAGCTAAGTCCTTTGTTTCGCATGGATTCGAGGATTAGCCTTCCACATCGCATTGATTTGAAGCTAAATCATGTGTTTCGCATGGAGTTGTATCGAACTCGTTTGTTTCGCATGCTGTTGAAGCTAAATCATGTATATCACAAGTATTTGAAGCTAATCTATTCGTTTCGCATGGATTCGAAGATAAGCCTCCCACTTCGCATTGATTTGAAGCTAAATCATGTGTTTCGCATGGATTTGCAGTTAACTCGTTTGTTTCGCTTGCAGTTAAAGCTATATCATGTATATCACAAGTATTTGAAGCTAAACAATTTGTTTCGCATGGATTCGAAGATAAGCCTTCTACTTCGCATTGATTTTAATCTAAATCATGTGTTTCGTATGGATTTGAAGCTAACTCGTTTGTTTCGCATGCAGTTGAAGCTGAATCATGTATATCACAAGTATTTGAAGCTAAACCATTTGAATCCCATGGATTTGAAGCTAAGCTTTCTACTTAGCATTGATTTGAAGATAAATCATGTTTTTCGCTTGGACTTGAAGTTAACTCGTTTATTTCGCATGCTGTTGAAGCTCAATCATGTATACCACAAGTATATGAAGCTAATCCAATTGTTTCGCATGGATTCGAAGATAAGCCTTCTACTTCGCATTGATTTGAAGCTAAATCATGTGTTTCGCATGGATTTGAATCTAACTCGTTTGTTTCGCATGCTGTTGAAGTTAAATCATGTATATCACATGTATTTGAATCTATATCATTTGATTCGCATGGATTCGAAGATAACCCTTCTAATTCGCATTCATTGGAACCTAAATCATGTGTTTCGCATGGATTTGAAGCTAATTCGTTTGTTTCGCATGCTGTTGAAGCTAAATCATGTATATCACAAGTATTTGAAGTTAAACAATTTGTTTCGCATGGTTTCGAAGATAATCCATATACTTCGCATTGATTTGAAGCTAAATCATGTCTTTCGCATGGGTTTGAAGCTAACTCGTTTGTTTCGCCTGCATTTGAAGCTATATCACTTATATTCACAAGTATGTGAAGCTAAATCATTCGCTTCGCATGGATTTGAAGCTAAGCCATCAAGTTCGCGTTGACTTGATGCTAAATCATGTGTTTCGCATGGACTTGAAGCTAACTCGTTTGTTTCGCCTGCTGTTGAAGCTAAATCATGTATATCACAAGTATTTGAAGTTAAACAATTTCTTTCGCATGGTTTCGAAGATAATCCATATACTTCGCATTGATTTGAAGCTAAATCATGTGTTTCGCATGGGTTTGAAGCTAACTCGTTTGTTTCGCATGCAGTTGAAGCTGAATCATGAAAATCACAAGTATTTGAAGCTAATCTATTCGTTTCGCATGGATTCGAAGATAACCCTTCTTCTTCGCATTGATTTGAAGCTAAATCATGTGTTTCGCATGGATTTGAAGCTAACTCGTTTGTTTCGCATGCTGTTGAAGCTAAATCATGTATATCACAAGTATATGAAGCTAATCCATTTGTTTCGCATGGTTTCGAAGATAAGCCTTCTACTTCGCATTGATTTTAATCTAAATCATGTGTTTCGCATGGATTTGAAGCTAACTCGTTTGTTTCGCATGCAGTTGAAGCTGAAACATGAATATCACAAGTATTTGAAGCTAATCTATTCGTTTCGCATGGATTCGAAGATAACCCTTCTTCTTCGCATTGATTTGAAGCTAAATCATGTGTTTCGCATGGATTTGAAGCTAACTCGTTTGTTTCGCATGCTGTTGAAGCTGAATCATGTATATCACAAGTATTTGTAGCTATAAAATGTGTTTCGCATGGATTCGAAGATAACCCTTCTAATTCGCATTGATTTGAAGCTAAATCATGTGTTTCGCATGGATTTGAATCTAACTCGTTTGTTTCGCACGCTGTTGGAACTAAATCATGTATATCACAAGTATTTGAAGCTATATCATTTGTTTCGCATTTATTCGAAGATAAGCCTTCTACTTCGCATTGATTTTAATCTAAATCATGTGTTTCGCATGGATTTGAAGCTAACTCGTTTGTTTCGCATGCAGTTGAAGCTGAATCATGTATATCACAAGTATTTGAAGCTAAACCATTTGAATCCCATGGATTTGAAGCTAAGCTTTCTACTTAGCATTGATTTGAAGATAAATCATGTTTTTCGCTTGGACTTGAAGTTAACTCGTTTATTTCGCATGCTGTTGAAGCTCAATCATGTATACCACAAGTATATGAAGCTAATCCAATTGTTTCGCATGGATTCGAAGATAAGCCTTCTACTTCGCATTGATTTGAAGCTAAATCATGTGTTTCGCATGGATTTGAATCT
Organism: Megalopta genalis; assembly: GCF_051020955.1. Classification (NCBI taxonomy): domain Eukaryota; kingdom Metazoa; phylum Arthropoda; class Insecta; order Hymenoptera; family Halictidae; genus Megalopta; species Megalopta genalis. The sequence continues at coordinate 56,585 of NW_027477125.1, forward strand.
AACTCGTTTGTTTCGCATGCTGTTGAAGTTAAATCATGTATATCACATGTATTTGAAGCTATATCATTTGTTTCGCATGGATTCGAAGATAACCCTTCTAATTCGCATTCATTGGAACCTAAATCATGTGTTTCGCATGGATTTGAAGCTAACTCGTTTGTTTCGCATGCTGTTGAAGCTAAATCATGTATATCACAAGTATTTGAAGTTAAACAATTTGTTTCGCATGGTTTCGAAGATAATCCATATACTTCGCATTGATTTGAAGCTAAATCATGTCTTTCGCATGGATTTGAAGCTAATTCGTTTGTTTCGCATGCTGTTGAAGCTAAATCATGTATATCACAAGTATTTGAAGTTAAACAATTTGTTTCGCATGGTTTCGAAGATAATCCATATACTTCGCATTGATTTGAAGCTAAATCATGTCTTTCGCATGGGTTTGAAGCTAACTCGTTTGTTTCGCCTGCATTTGAAGCTATATCACTTATATTCACAAGTATGTGAAGCTAAATCATTCGCTTCGCATGGATTTGAAGCTAAGCCATCAAGTTCGCGTTGACTTGATGCTAAATCATGTGTTTCGCATGGACTTGAAGCTAACTCGTTTGTTTCGCCTGCTGTTGAAGCTAAATCATGTATATCACAAGTATTTGAAGTTAAACAATTTCTTTCGCATGGTTTCGAAGATAATCCATATACTTCGCATTGATTTGAAGCTAAATCATGTGTTTCGCATGGGTTTGAAGCTAACTCGTTTGTTTCGCATGCAGTTGAAGCTGAATCATGAAAATCACAAGTATTTGAAGCTAATCTATTCGTTTCGCATGGATTCGAAGATAACCCTTCTTCTTCGCATTGATTTGAAGCTAAATCATGTGTTTCGCATGGATTTGAAGCTAACTCGTTTGTTTCGCATGCTGTTGAAGCTAAATCATGTATATCACAAGTATATGAAGCTAATCCATTTGTTTCGCATGGTTTCGAAGATAAGCCTTCTACTTCGCATTGATTTTAATCTAAATCATGTGTTTCGCATGGATTTGAAGCTAACTCGTTTGTTTCGCATGCAGTTGAAGCTGAAACATGAATATCACAAGTATTTGAAGCTAATCTATTCGTTTCGCATGGATTCGAAGATAACCCTTCTTCTTCGCATTGATTTGAAGCTAAATCATGTGTTTCGCATGGATTTGAAGCTAACTCGTTTGTTTCGCATGCTGTTGAAGCTGAATCATGTATATCACAAGTATTTGTAGCTATAAAATGTGTTTCGCATGGATTCGAAGATAACCCTTCTAATTCGCATTGATTTGAAGCTAAATCATGTGTTTCGCATGGATTTGAATCTAACTCGTTTGTTTCGCACGCTGTTGGAACTAAATCATGTATATCACAAGTATTTGAAGCTATATCATTTGTTTCGCATTTATTCGAAGATAAGCCTTCTACTTCGCATTGATTTTAATCTAAATCATGTGTTTCGCATGGATTTGAAGCTAACTCGTTTGTTTCGCATGCAGTTGAAGCTGAATCATGTATATCACAAGTATTTGAAGCTAAACCATTTGAATCCCATGGATTTGAAGCTAAGCTTTCTACTTAGCATTGATTTGAAGATAAATCATGTTTTTCGCTTGGACTTGAAGTTAACTCGTTTATTTCGCATGCTGTTGAAGCTCAATCATGTATACCACAAGTATATGAAGCTAATCCAATTGTTTCGCATGGATTCGAAGATAAGCCTTCTACTTCGCATTGATTTGAAGCTAAATCATGTGTTTCGCATGGATTTGAATCTAACTCGTTTGTTTCGCATGCTGTTGAAGTTAAATCATGTATATCACATGTATTTGAAGCTATATCATTTGTTTCGCATGGATTCGAAGATAACCCTTCTAATTCGCATTCATTGGAACCTAAATCATGTGTTTCGCATGGATTTGAAGCTAACTCGTTTGTTTCGCATGCTGTTGAAGCTAAATCATGTATATCACAAGTATTTGAAGTTAAACAATTTGTTTCGCATGGTTTCGAAGATAATCCATATACTTCGCATTGATTTGAAGCTAAATCATGTCTTTCGCATGGGTTTGAAGCTAACTCGTTTGTTTCGCCTGCATTTGAAGCTATATCACTTATATTCACAAGTATGTGAAGCTAAATCATTCGCTTCGCATGGATTTGAAGCTAAGCCATCAACTTCGCGTTGACTTGATACTAAATCATGTGTTTCGCATGGATTTGAAGCTAACTCGTTTGTTTCGCATGCTGTTGAAGCTAAATTATGAATATCACAAGTATTTGAAGTTAAACAATTTCTTTCGCATGGTTTCGAAGATAATCCATATACTTCGCATTGATTTGAAGCTAAATCATGTGTTTCGCATAGGTTTGAAGCTAACTCGTTTGTTTCGCCTGCATTTGAAGCTATATCACTTATATTCACAAGTATGTGAAGCTAAATCATTCGCTTCGCATGGATTTGAAGCTAAGCCATCAACTTCGCGTTGACTTGATGCTAAATCATGTGTTTCGCATGGATTTGAAGCTAACTCGTTTGTTTCGCATGCAGTTGAAGCTGAATCATGAATATCACAAGTATTTGAAGCTAATCTATTCGTTTCGCATGGATTCGATGATAACCCTTCTTCTTCGCATTGATTTGAAGCTAAATCATGTGTTTCGCATGGATTTGATGCTAACTCGTTTGTTTCGCATGCTGTTGAAGCTAAATCATGTGTATCACAAGTATATGAAGCTAATCCATTTGTTTCGCATGGTTTCGAAGATAAGCCTTCTACTTCGCATTGATTTTAATCTAACTCATGTGTTTCGCATGGATTTGAAGCTAACTCGTTTGTTTCGCATGCTGTTGAAGCTAAATCATGTATATCACAAGTATTTGAAGCTATATCATTTGTTTCGCATTTAATCGAAGATAAGCCTTCTACTTCGCATTGATTTGAAGCTAAATCATGTGTTTCGCATGGATATGAAGCTAACTCGTTTGTTTCGCATGCTGTTGAAGCTAAATCATGTATATCACAAGTATATGAAGCTAATCCATTTGTTTCGCATGGTTTCGAAGATAAGCCTTCTACTTCGCATTGATTTGCAGATAAATCATGTGTTTCGCATGGATTTGAATCTAACTCGTTTGTTTCGCATGCTGTTGGAACTAAATCATGTATATCACAAGTATTTGAAGCTATATCATTTGTTTCGCATTTATTCGAAGATAAGCCTTCTACTTCGCATTGATTTTAATCTAACTCATGTGTTTCGCATGGATTTGAAGCTAACTCGTTTGTTTCGCATGCTGTTGAAGCTGAATCATGTATATCACAAGTAATTGAAGCTAAACTATTCGTTTCGCATCGATTCGAAGATAACCCTTCTTCTTCGCATTGATTTGAAGCTAGATCATGTGTTTCGCATGGATTTGAATCTAACTCGTTTATTTCGCATGCTGTTGAAGCTAAATCATGTATACCACAAGTATATGAAGCTAATCCAATTGTTTCGCATGGATTCAAACATAAGCCTTCTACTTCGCATTGATGTGAAGCTAAATCATGTGTTTCGCATGAATTTGAATCTAACTCGTTTGTTTCGCATGCTGTTGAAGCTAAATCGTGTATATCACAAGTATTTGTAGCTATATCATATGTTTCGCATGGATTCGAAGATAAGCCTCCTACTTCGCATTGATTTGAAGCTAAATCATGTGTTTCGCATGGATTTGAAGCTAACTCGTTTGTTTCGCATGCAGTTGAATCTGAACCATGTATATCACAAGTATTTGAAGCTATATCATATGTATCGCATGGATTCGAAGGTAAGCCGTCTACTTCGCATTGATTTGATGCTAAATCATGTGTTTCGCATGGATTTTAAGCTAACTCGTTTGTTTCGCATGCATTTGGAGCTGAATCATGTATATCACAAGTATTTGAAGCTAAACCATTTGAATCCCATGGATTTGAAGCTAAGCTTTCTACTTAGCATTGATTTGAAGGTAAATCATGTTTTTCGCTTGGACTTGAAGTTAACTCGTTTATTTCGCATGCTGTTGAAGCTAAATCATGTATACCACAAGTATATAATGCTAATCCAATTGTTTCGCATGGATTCGAAGATAAGCCTTCTACTTCGCATTGATTTGAAGCTAAATCATGTGTTTCGCATGGATTTGAAGCTAACTCGTTTGTTTCGCATGCAGTTGAAGCTATATCATGTATATCACAAGTATTTGAAGCTAAACCATTTGTTTCGCATGGATTCGAAGATAAGCCTCCTACTTCGCATTGATTTGAAACTAAATCATGTGTTCGCACGGATTTGAATCTAACTCGTTTGTTTCGCACGCTGTTCAAGCTAAATCAAGTGTATCACAAGTATTTGAAGCTAAACCATTTGCTTCGCATGTATTCGTAGATCGGCCTTCTACTTCGCAGTTATTAGATGCTAAATCATGTGTTTTGCATGGATTTGAAGCTAACTCGTTTGTTTCGCATGCTGTTGAAGCTAAATCATGTATATTACAAGTATTTGAAGCTAAAGCATTTGTTTCGCATGGATTCGAATATCAGCCTTCTACTTCGTATTGATTTGAAGTTAAATCATATGCTTCGCATGGATTTGAAGCTAACTCGTTTGTTTTGTTTGTAGTTATAGCTAAATCATGTATATCACAGGTATATCAAGGTAATCCATTTGTGCCGCATTTATTCGAAGCTAAGCCTTCTACTTCGCATTGATTTGAGGCTAAATCATGTGTTTCGCTTGGATTTGAAGCTAACTCATTTGTTTCGCATGCGGTTGAAACTAAATCATGTATATCACAAGTATTTGAAGCTATATCATACGTTTCGCATGGATTCCAAGATAACCCTTCTAATTCGTATTGATTTGAAGCTAATTCATGTGTTTCGCATGGATTTGAAGCTAACTCGTTTCTTTCGTATGCTGTTGAAGCTAAAACATGTATATCACAAGTATTTGAAGCTAAACCATTTGCTTCGCATGGATTCGAAGATCAGCCTTCTACATCGCATTGATTTGATGCTAAATCATTTGTTTCGCAAGGATTTGAAGCTAACTCGTTTGTTTCGCATGCTGTTGAAGCTAAATCATGTATATCACAAGTATTTGAAGCTAAACCACTTGTATCGCATGGAATCGAAGATAAGCCACCTATTTCGCATTGATTTGAAGCAAAATCATGTGTTTCTCATGGATTTGAAGCTGACTCGTTTATTTCGCATGCTGTTGAAGCTAAATCATGTATATCACAAGTATTTGAAGCTAAACCATTTGCTTCGCATGGATTCGAAGATCAGCCTTCTACTTCGCATTGATTTGATGCTAAATCATTTGTTTCGCATGGATTTGAAGCTAACTCGTTTGTTTTGTTTGTAGTTGAAGCTAAATCATGTATATCACAGGTATATCAAGGTAATCCATTTGTGCCGCATTTATTCGAAGCTAAGCTTTCTACTTCGCATTGATTTGAGGCTAAATCATGTGTTTCGCTTGGATTTGAAGCTAACTCGTTTGTTTCGCATGCTGTTGAAGCTAAATCATGTATATCACAAGTATTTGAAGCTAAGTCATTTGTTTCGCATGGATTCGAAGATTAGCCTTCCACATCGCATTGATTTGAAGCTAAATCATGTGTTTTGCATGGAGTTGTATCGAACTCGTTTGTTTCGCATGCTGTTGAAGCTAAATCATGTATATCACAAGTATTTGAAGCTAAACTATTCGTTTCGCATGGATTCGAAGATAAGTCTTCCACTTCGCATTGATTTGAAGCTAAATCATGTGTTTCGCATGGATTTGCAGTTAATTCGTTTGTTTCGCTTGCAGTTAAAGCAATATCATGTATATCACAAGTATTTGAAGCTAAACAATTTGTTTCGCATGGATTCGAAGATAAGCCTCCTACTTCGCATTGATTTGAAGCTAAATCATGTGTTCGCATGAATTTGAAGCTAACTCGTTTGTTTCGCATGCTGTTGAAGCTAAATCAAGTGTATCACAAGTATTAGAAGCTAAACCATTTGTTTCGCATGGATTCGAAGATCAGCCTTCTACTTCGCATTGATTAGATGCTAAATCATGTGTTTCGAATGGATTTGAAGCTAACTCGTTTGTTTCGCATGCTGTTGAAGCTAAATCATGTATATCACAAGTATTTGAAGCTAAATCATGTGTTTCGCATGGATTATAAGCTAACTCGTTTGTTTCGCATGCAGTTGAAGCTAAATCATGTATATCACAAGTATTTGAATCTATATCATATGTTTCGCATGGATTTGAAGCTGACTCGTTTGTTTCTCATGCTGTTGAAGCTAAATCATGTTTACCACAAGTATTTGAAGCTAAACCATTTGTTTCGCATTGATTCGAAGATAAGCCTTCCACTTCGCATTGATTTGATGCTAAATCATGAGTTTCGCATGGATTTTAAGCAAACTCGTTTGTTTCGCATGCTGTTGAAGCTAAATCAAGTGTATCACAAGTATTAGAAGCTAAACCATTTGTTTCGCATGGATTCGAAGATCAGCCTTCTACTTCGCATTGATTAGATGCTAAATCATGTGTTTCGAATGGATTTGAAGCTAACTCGTTTGTTTCGCATGCTGTTGAAGCTAAATCATGTATATCACAAGTATTTGAAGCTAAATCATGTGTTTCGCATGGATTATAAGCTAACTCGTTTGTTTCGCATGCAGTTGAAGCTAAATCATGTATATCACAAGTATTTGAAGCTACACCATTCGTTTCGCATGGATTCGAAGATAAGCCTTCTACTTCGCATTGATTTTAATCTAAATCATGTGTTTCGCATGGATTTGAAGCTAACTCGATTGTTTCGCATGCTGTTGTAGCTAAATCATGTACATCACATGTATTTGAAGCTAAACCATTTGTATCGCATGGAATCGAAGATAAGCCTCCTACTTCGCATTGATTTGAAGCTAAATCATGTGTTCGCATGGATTTGAAACTAACTTGTTTGATTCGCGAGCAGTTGAAGCTAAATCAAGTGTATCACAAGTATTTGAAGCTAAACCATTTGCTTCGCATGGATTCGAAGATCAGCCTTCTACTTCGCATTGATTTGATGCTAAATCATGTGTTTCGCATGGATTTGAAGCTAGCTCGTTTGTTTCGCATGCAGATGTAGCTAAACCATGTATATCACAAGTATTTGAAGCTAAACCATTTGTTTCGCATGGATTCGAAGATAAGCCTTCTACTTCGCATTGATTTGATGCTAAATCATGTGTTTCGCATGGATTTGAAGCTAACTCGTTTGTTTCGCATGCTGTTGAAGCTAAATCATATATATCACAAGTATTTGAAGCTAAACCATTTGTTTCGCATTTATTCGAAGCTAAGCCTTCTACTTCGCATTGATTTGAGGCTAAATCATGTGTTTCGCTTGGTTTTGAAGCTAACTCATTTTTTTCGCATGCAGTTGTAGCTAAATCATGTATATCACAAGTATTTGAAGCTAAGTCATTTGTTTCGCATGGATTCGAAGATTAGCCTTCCACATCGCATTGATTTGAAGCTAAATCATGTGTTTCGCATGGATTTGCAGTTAACTCGTTTGTTTCGCTTGCAGTTGAAGCTGAATCATGAATATCACAAGTATTTGAAGCTAATCTATTCGTTTCGCATGGATTCGATGATAAACCTTCTTCTTCGCATTGATTTGAAGCTAAATCATGTGTTTCGCATGGATTTGATGCTAACTCGTTTGTTTCGCATGCTGTTGAAGCTAAATCATGTATATCACAAGTATATGAAGCTAATCCATTTGTTTCGCATGGTTTCGAAGATAAGCCTTCTACTTCGCATTGATTTTAATCTAACTCATGTGTTTCGCATGGATTTGAAGCTAACTCGTTTGTTTCGCATGCTGTTGAAGCGAAATCATGTATATCACAAGTATTTGAAGCTATATCATTTGTTTCGCATTTAATCGAAGATAAGCCTTCTACTTCGCATTGATTTGAAGCTAAATCATGTGTTTCGCATGGATTTGAAGCTAACTCGTTTGTTTCGCATGCTGTTGAAGCTAAATCATGTATATCACAAGTATATGAACCTAATCCATTTGTTTCGCATGGTTTCGAAGATAAGCCTTCTACTTCGCATTGATTTGCAGATAAATCATGTGTTTCGCATGGATTTGAATCTAACTCGTTTGTTTCGCATGCTGTTGGAACTAAATCATGTATATCACAAGTATTTGAAGCTATATCATTTGTTTCGCATTTATTCGAAGATAAGCCTTCTACTTCGCATTGATTTTAATCTAACTCACGTGTTTCGCTTGGATTTGAAGCTAACTCGTTTGTTTCGCATGCTGTTGAAGCTGAATCATGTATATCACAAGTAATTGAAGCTATATCATACGTTTCGCATGGATTCCAAGATAACCCTTCTAATTCGTATTGATTTGAAGCTAATTCATGTGTTTCGCATGGATTTGAAGCTAACTAGTTTCTTCCGCATGCTGTTGAAGCTAAATCATGTATATCACAAGTATTTGAAGCTAAACCATTTGCATCGCATGGATTCGAAGATCAGCCTTCTACTTCGCATTGATTTGATGCTAAATCATTTGTTTCGCAAGGATTTGAAGCTAACTCGTTTGTTTCGCATGCTGTTGAAGCTAAATCAAGTGTATCACAAGTATTAGAAGCTAAACCATTTGTTTCGCATGGATTCGAAGATCAGCCTTCTACTTCGCATTGATTAGATGCTAAATCATGTGTTTCGAATGGATTTGAAGCTAACTCGTTTGTTTCGCATGCTGTTGAAGCTAAATCATGTATATCACAAGTATTTGAAGCTAAATCATGTGTTTCGCATGGATTATAAGCTAACTCGTTTGTTTCGCATGCAGTTGAAGCTAAATCATGTATATCACAAGTACTTGAAGCTACACCATTCGTTTCGCATGGATTCGAAGATAAGCCTTCTACTTCGCATTGATTTTAATCTAAATCATGTGTTTCGCATGGATTTGAAGCTAACTCGATTGTTTCGCATGCTGTTGTAGCTAAATCATGTACATCACATGTATTTGAAGCTAAACCATTTGTATCGCATGGAATCGAAAATAAGCCTCCTACTTCGCATTGATTTGAAGCTAAATCATGTGTTCGCATGGATTTGAAACTAACTTGTTTGATTCGCGAGCAGTTGAAGCTAAATCAAGTGTATCACAAGTATTTGAAGCTAAACCATTTGCTTCGCATGGATTCGAAGATAAGCCTTCCACTTCGCATTGATTTGATGCTAAATCATGTGTTTCGCATGGATTTGAAGCTAACTCGTTTGTTTCGCATGCTGTTGAAGCTAACTCAAGTGTATCACAAGTATTTGAAGCTAAACCAATTGCTTCGCATGGATTCGAAGATCAGCCTTCTACTTCGCATTGATTTGAAGTTAAATCATATGTTTCGCATGGATTTGAAGCTAACTCTTTTTTTTCGTATGCAGTTGAAGCTAAATCATGTATATCACAAGTATTTGCAGCTAAAGCATTTGTTTCGCATGGATTCGAAGATTAGCCTTCCACATCGCATTGATTTGAAGCTAAATCATGTGTTTCGCATGGAGTTGTATCGAACTCGTTTGTTTCGCATGCTGTTGAAGCTAAATCATGTATATCACAAGTATTTGAAGCTAAACTATTCGTTTCGCATGGATTCGAAGATAAGCCTTCCACTTCGCATTGATTTGAAGCTAAATCATGTGTTTCGCATGGATTTGCAGTTAACTCGTTTGTTTCGCTTGCAGTTGAAGCTGAATCATGAATATCACAAGTATTTGAAGCTAATCTATTCGTTTCGCATGGATTCGATGATAACCCTTCTTCTTCGCATTGATTTGAAGCTAAATCATGTGTTTCGCATGGATTTGATGCTAACTCGTTTGTTTCGCATGCTGTTGAAGCGAAATCATGTATATCACAAGTATTTGAAGCTATATCATTTGTTTCGCATTTAATCGAAGATAAGCCTTCTACTTCGCATTGATTTGAAGCTAAATCATGTGTTTCGCATGGATTTGAAGCTAACTCGTTTGTTTCGCATGCTGTTGAAGCTAAATCATGTATATCACAAGTATATGAACCTAATCCATTTGTTTCGCATGGTTTCGAAGATAAGCCTTCTACTTCGCATTGATTTGCAGATAAATCATGTGTTTCGCATGGATTTGAATCTAACTCGTTTGTTTCGCATGCTGTTGGAACTAAATCATGTATATCACAAGTATTTGAAGCTATATCATTTGTTTCGCATTTATTCGAAGATAAGCCTTCTACTTCGCATTGATTTTAATCTAACTCACGTGTTTCGCTTGGATTTGAAGCTAACTCGTTTGTTTCGCATGCTGTTGAAGCTGAATCATGTATATCACAAGTAATTGAAGCTATATCATACGTTTCGCATGGATTCCAAGATAACCCTTCTAATTCGTATTGATTTGAAGCTAATTCATGTGTTTCGCATGGATTTGAAGCTAACTAGTTTCTTTCGCATGCTGTTGAAGCTAAATGATGTATATCACAAGTATTTGAAGCTAAACCATTTGCATCGCATGGATTCGAAGATCAGCCTTCTACTTCGCATTGATTTGATGCTAAATCATTTGTTTCGCAAGGATTTGAAGCTAACTCGTTTGTTTCGCATGCTGTTGAAGCTAAATCAAGTGTATCACAAGTATTAGAAGCTAAACCATTTGTTTCGCATGGATTCGAAGATCAGCCTTCTACTTCGCATTGATTAGATGCTAAATCATGTGTTTCGAATGGATTTGAAGCTAACTCGTTTGTTTCGCATGCTGTTGAAGCTAAATCATGTATATCACAAGTATTTGAAGCTAAATCATGTGTTTCGCATGGATTATAAGCTAACTCGTTTGTTTCGCATGCAGTTGAAACTAAATCATGTATATCACAAGTATTTGAAGCTACACCATTCGTTTCGCATGGATTCGAAGATAAGCCATCTACTTCGCATTGATTTTAATCTAAATCATGTGTTTCGCATGGATTTGAAGCTAACTCGATTGTTTCGCATGCTGTTGTAGCTAAATCATGTACATCACATGTATTTGAAGCTAAACCATTTGTATCGCATGGAATCGAAGATAAGCCTCCTACTTCGCATTGATTTGAAGCTAAATCATGTGTTCGCATGGATTTGAAACTAACTTGTTTGATTCGCGAGCAGTTGAAGCTAAATCAAGTGTATCACAAGTATTTGAAGCTAAACCATTTGCTTCGCATGGATTCGAAGATCAGCCTTCTACTTCGCATTGATTTGATGCTAAATCATGTGTTTCGCATGGATTTGAAGCTAGCTCGTTTGTTTCGCATGCTGTTGAAGCTAAATCATGTATATCACAAGTATTTGAAGCTAAACCATTTGTTTCGCATTTATTCGAAGCTAAGCCTTCTACTTCGCATTGATTTGAGGCTAAATCATGTGTTTCGCTTGGTTTTGAAGCTAACTCATTTTTTTCGCATGCAGTTGTAGCTAAATCATGTATATCACAAGTATTTGAAGCTAAACCATTTGTTTCGCATGGATTCGAAGATAAGCCTTCTACTTCGCATTGATTTGATGCTAAATCATGTGTTTCGCATGGATTTGAAGCTAGCTCGTTTGTTTCGCATGCTGTTGAAGCTAAATCATGTATATCACAAGTATTTGAAGCTAAACCATTTGTTACGCATGGATTCGAAGATCAGCCTTCTACTTCGCATTGATTTGATGCTAAATCATGTGTTTCGCATGGATTTGAAGCTAACTCGTTTGTTTCACATGCTGTTGAAGCTAAATCATATATATCACAAGTATTTGAAGCTAAACCATTTGTTTCGCATTTATTCGAAGCTAAGCCTTCTACTTCGCATTGATTTTAATCTAAATCATGTGTTTCGCATGGATTTGAAGCTAGCTCGTTTGTTTCTCATGCTGTTGAAGCTAAATCATGTATACCACAAGTATTTGAAGCTAAACCATTTGTTTCGCATTGATTCGAAAATAAGCCTTCCACTTCGCATTGATTTGATGCTAAATCATGAGTTTCGCATGGATTTTAAGCAAACTCGTTTGTTTCGCATGCTGTTGAAGCTAAATCAAGTGTATCACAAGTATTAGAAGCTAAACCATTTGTTTCGCATGGATTCGAAGATCAGCCTTCTACTTCGCATTGATTAGATGCTAAATCATGTGTTTCGAATGGATTTGAAGCTAACTCGTTTGTTTCGCATGCTGTTGAAGCTAAATCATGTATATCACAAGTATTTGAAGCTAAATCATGTGTTTCGCATGGATTATAAGCTAACTCGTTTGTTTCGCATGCAGTTGAAGCTAAATCATGTATATCACAAGTATTTGAAGCTAAACCATTTGTTTCGCATGGATTCGAAGATAAGCCTTCTACTTCGCATTGATTTTAATCTAAATCATGTGTTTCGCATGGATTTGAAACTAACTTGTTTGATTCGCGAGCAGTTGAAGCTAAATCAAGTGTATCACAAGTATTTGAAGCTAAACCATTTGCTTCGCATGGGTTCGAAGGTAAGCCTTCCACTTCGCATTGATTTGAAGCTAAATCATGTGTTTCGTATGGATTTGAAGTTAACTCGTTTGTTTCGCATGCAGTTGAAGCTAAATCATGTATATCACAAGTATTTGAAGCCAAACCATTTGCTTCGCATGGATTCGAAAATCAGCCTTCTACTTCGCATTGATTAGATGCTAAATCATGTGTTTCGCATGGATTTGAAGCTAACTCGTTTTTTTCGCATGCAGTTGAAGCTAAATCATGTACATCACAAGTATTTGAAGCTAAACCATTTGTTTCGCATGGATTCGAAATTAATCCATGTTCTTCGCATTCATTTGAAGCTAAATCATGTGTTTCGATTGGATTTGAAGATAACTCGTTTGTTTCGCATGCTGTTAAAGCTAAATCATGTATATCACAAGTATTGGAAGATAAACCATTTGTTTCGCATGGATTCGAAGATAATCCATCTACTTCGCATTGTTTTGAAGCTAAATCATGTGTTTCGCATGGATTTGAAGCTAACTCGTTTGTTTCGCATGCTGTTGAATCTAAATCATGTATATCACAAGTATTTGCAGCTAAACCATTTGTTTCGCATGGATTCGAAGATAACCCTTCTAGTTCGCATTGATTTGAAGTTAAATCATGTGTTTCGTATGGATTTGAATCTAACTCGTTTATTTCGCATGCTGTTGAAACTAAATCATGTATATCACAAGTATATGAAGCTAATCCATTTGTTTCGCATGGTTTCGAAGATAAGCCTTCTACTTCGCATTGATTTTAATCTAAATCATGTGTTTCGCATGGATTTGAAGCTAACTCGTTTGTTTCGCCTGCATTTGAAGCTATATCACTTATATTCACAAGTATGTGAAGCTAAATCATTCGCTTCGCATGGATTTGAAGCTAAGCCATCAACTTCGCGTTGACTTGATGCTAAATCATGTGTTTCGCATGGACTTGAAGCTAACTCGTTTGTTTCGCATGCTGTTGAAGCTAAATCATGTATATCACAAGTATTTGAAGTTAAACAATTTCTTTCGCATGGTTTCGAAGATAATCCATATACTTCGCATTGATTTGAAGCTAAGTCATGTGTTTCGCATGGGTTTGAAGCTAACTCGTTTGTTTCGCCTGCATTTGAAGCTATATCACTTATATTCACAAGTATGTGAAGCTAAATCATTCGCTTCGCATGGATTTGAAGCTAAGCCATCAACTTCGCGTTGACTTGATGCTAAATCATGTGTTTCGCATGGATTTGAAACTAACTTGTTTGATTCGCGAGCAGTTGAAGCTAAATCAAGTGTATCACAAGTATTTGAAGCTAAACCATTTGCTTCGCATGGATTCGAAGATAAGCCTTCCACTTCGCATTGATTTGAAGCTAAATCATGTGTTTCGCATGGATTTGAAGTTAACTCGTTTGTTTCGCATGCAGTTGAAGCCAAATCATGTATATCACAAGTATTTGAAGCCAAACCATTTGCTTCGCATGGATTCGAAAATCAGCCTTCTACTTCGCATTGATTAGATGCTAAATCATGTGTTTCGCATGGATTTGAAGCTAACTCGTTTTTTTCGCATGCAGTTGAAGCTAAATCATGTACATCACAAGTATTTGAAGCTAAACCATTTGTTTCGCATGGATTCGAAGATAATCCATGTTCTTCGCATTCATTTGAAGCTAAATCATGTGTTTCGATTGGATTTGAAGATAACTCGTTTGTTTCGCATGCTGTTAAAGCTAAATCATGTATATCACAAGTATTTGAAGATAAACCATTTGTTTCGCATGGATTCGAAGATAATCCATCTACTTCGCATTGTTTTGAAGCTAAATCATGTGTTTCGCATGGATTTGCAGCTAACTCGTTTGTTTCGCATGCTGTTGAATCTAAATCATGTATATCACAATTATTTGCTGCTAAACCATGTGTTTCGCATGGATTCTAACATAAGCCTTCTACTTCGCATTGATTTGAAGCTAAATCATGTGTTTCGCATGGATTTGAATCTAACTCGTTTGTTTCGCATGCTGTTGAAGTTAAATCATGTATATCACATGTATTTGAAGCTATATCATTTGTTTCGCATGGATTCGAAGATAACCCTTCTAATTCGCATTCATTGGAACCTAAATCATGTGTTTCGCATGGATTTGAAGCTAACTCGTTTGTTTCGCATGCTGTTGAAGCTAAATCATATATATCACAAGTATTTGAAGTTAAACAATTTGTTTCGCATGGTTTCGAAGATAATCCATATACTTCGAATTGATTTGAAGCTAAATCATGTGTTTCGAATGGGTTTGAAGCTAACTCGTTTGTTTCGCCTGCATTTGAAGCTATATCACTTATATTCACAAGCATGTGAAGCTAAATCATTCGTTTCGCATGGATTTGAAGCTAACTCGTTTGTTTCGCATGCTGTTGAAGCTAAATCATGTATATCACAAGTATTTGAAGTTAAACAATTTGTTTCGCATGGTTTCGAAGATAATCCATATACTTCGAATTGATTTGAAGCTAAATCATGTGTTTCGAATGGGTTTGAAGCTAACTCGTTTGTTTCGCCTGCATTTGAAGCTATATCACTTATATTCACAAGCATGTGAAGCTAAATCATTCGTTTCGCATGGATTTGAAGCTAACTCGTTTGTTTCGCATGCTGTCGAAGCTAAATCATGTATAAAACAAGTATTTGAAGCTAAACCATTTGTGTCGCATGGATTTGAAGCTAAGCCTTCAACTTCGCGTTCACTTGATGCTAAATCATGTTTTTCGCTTGGATTTGAAGCTAACTCGTTTGTTTCGCATGCTGTTGAAGCTAAATCATGTATATCACAAGTATATGAAGCTAATCCATTTGTTTCGCATGGTTTCGAAGATAAGCCTTCTACTTCGCATTGATTTTAATCTAAATCATGTGTTTCGCATGGATTTGAAGCTAACTCGTTTGTTTCGCATGCAGTTGAAGCTGAATCATGAATATCACAAGTATTTGAAGCTAATCTATTCGTTTCGCATGGATTCGAAGATAACCCTTCTTCTTCGCATTGATTTGAAGCTAAATCATGTGTTTCGCATGGGTTTGAAGCTAACTCGTTTGTTTCGCCTGCTGTTGAAGCTAAATCATGTATATCACAAGTATGTGAAGCTAAATCATTCGCTTCGCATGGATTTGAAGCTAAGCCATCATCTTCGCGTTGACTTGATGCTAAATCATGTGTTTCGCATGGATTTGAAGCTAACTCGTTTGTTTCGCATGCTGTTGAAGCTAAATCATGTATTTCACAAGTATTTGAAGCTATATCATTTGTTTCGCATGGATTCGAAGATAACCCTTCTAATTCGCATTCATTGGAACCTAAATCATGTGTTTCGCATGGATTTGAAGCTAACTCGTTTGTTTCGCATGCTGTTGAAGCTAAATCATGTATATCACAAGTATTTGAAGTTAAACAATTTGTTTCGCATGGTTTCGAAGATAATCCATATACTTCGCATTGATTTGAAGCTAAATCATGTGTTTCGCATGGGTTTGAAGCTAACTCGTTTGTTTCGCATGCTGTTGGAACTAAATCATGTATATCACAAGTATTTGAAGCTATATCATTTGTTTCGCATTTATTCGAAGATAAGAATTCTACTTCGCATTGATTTTAATCTAAATCATGTGTTTCGCATGGATTTGAAGCTAACTCGTTTGTTTCGCATGCAGTTGAAGCTGAATCATGTATATCACAAGTATTTGAAGCTAAACCATTTGAATCCCATGGATTTGAAGCTAAGCTTTCTACTTAGCATTGATTTGAAGATAAATCATGTTTTTCGCTTGGACTTGAAGTTAACTCGTTTATTTCGCATGCTGTTGAAGCTAAATCATGTATACCACAAGTATATGAAGCTAATCCAATTGTTTCGCATGGATTCGAAGATAAGCCTTCTACTTCGCATTGATTTGAAGCTAAATCATGTGTTTCGCATGGATTTGAATCTAACTCGTTTGTTTCGCATGCTGTTGAAGTTAAATCATGTATATCACATGTATTTGAAGCTATATCATTTGTTTCGCATGGATTCGAAGATAACCCTTCTAATTCGCATTGATTTGAACCTAAATAATGTGTTTCGCATGGATTTGAAGCTAACTCGTTTGTTTCGCATGCTGTTGAAGCTAAATCATGTATATCACAAGTATTTGAAGTTAAACAATTTGTCTCGCATGGTTTCGAAGATAATCCATATACTTCGCATTGATTTGAAGCTAAATCATGCGTTTCGCATGGGTTTGAAGCTAACTCGTTTGTTTCGCCTGCATTTGAAGCTATATCACTTATATTCACAAGTATGTGAAGCTAAATCATTCGCTTCGCATGGATTTGAAGCTAAGCCATCAACTTCGCGTTGACTTGATGCTAAATCATGTGTTTCGCATGGATTTGAAGCTAACTCGTTTGCTTCGCATGCTGTTGAAGCTAAATCATGTATATCACAAGTATTTGAAGCTATATCATATGTTTCGCATGGATTCGAAGATAAGCCTCCTACTTCGCATTGATTTGAAGATAAATCATGTGTTTCGCATGGATTTGAATCTAACTCGTTTGTTTCGCATGCTGTTGGAACTAAATCATGTATATCACAAGTATTTGAAGCTATATCATTTGTTTCGCATTTATTCGAAGATAAGAATTTTACTTCGCATTGATTTTACTCTAAATCATGTGTTTCGCATGGATTTGAAGCTAATTCGTTTGTTTCGCATGCAGTTGAAGCTGAATCATGTATATCACAAGTATTTGAAGCTAAACCATTTGAATCCCATGGATTTGAAGCTAAGCTTTCTACTTAGCATTGATTTGAAGATAAATCATGTTTTTCGCTTGGACTTGAAGTTAACTCGTTTATTTCGCATGCTGTTGAAGCTAAATCATGTATACCACAAGTATATGAAGCTAATCCAATTGTTTCGCATGGATTCGAAGATAAGCCTTCTACTTCGCATTGATTTGAAGCTAAATCATGTGTTTCGCTTGGATTTGAATCTAACTCACTTGTTTCGCATGCTGTTGAAGTTAAATCATGTATATCACATGTATTTGAAGCTATATCATTTGTTTCGCATGGATTCGAAGATAACCCTTCTAATTCGCATTCATTGGAACCAAAATCATGTGTTTCGCATGGATTTGAAGCTAACTCGTTTGTTTCGCATGCTGTTGAAGCTAAATCATGTATATCACAAGTATTTGAAGTTAAACAATTTGTTTCGCATGGTTTCGAAGATAATCCATATACTTCGCATTGATTTGAAGCTAAATCATGTGTTTCGCATGGATTTGAATCTAACTCGTTTGTTTCGCATGCTGTTGAAGTTAAATCATGTATATCACATGTATTTGAAGCTATATCATTTGTTTCGCATGGATTCGAAGATAACCCTTCTAAGTCGCATTCATTGGAACCTAAATCATGTGTTTCGCATGGATTTGAAGCTAACTCGTTTGTTTCGCATGCTGTTGAAGCTAAATCATGAATATCACAAGTATTTGAAGTTAAACAATTTGTCTCGCATGGTTTCGAAGATAATCCATATACTTCGCATTGATTTGAAGCTAAATCATGTGTTTCGCATGGGTTTGAAGCTAACTCGTTTGTTTCGCCTGCATTTGAAGCTATATCACTTATATTCACAAGTATGTGAAGCTAAATCATTCGCTTCGCATGGATTTGAAGCTAAGCCATCAACTTCGCGTTGACTTGATGCTAAATCATGTGTTTCGCATGGATTTGAAGCTAACTCGTTTGCTTCGCATGCTGTTGAAGCTAAATCATGTATATCACAAGTATTTGAAGCTATATCATATGTTTCGCATGGATTCGAAGATAAGCCTCCTACTTCGCATTGATTTGAAGATAAATCATGTGTTTCGCATGGATTTGAATCTAACTCGTTTGTTTCGCATGCTGTTGGAACTAAATCATGTATATCACAAGTATTTGAAGCTATATCATTTGTTTCGCATTTATTCGAAGATAAGAATTCTACTTCGCATTGATTTTACTCTAAATCATGTGTTTCGCATGGATTTGAAGCTAATTCGTTTGTTTCGCATGCAGTTGAAGCTGAATCATGTATATCACAAGTATTTGAAGCTAAACCATTTGAATCCCATGGATTTGAAGCTAAGCTTTCGACTTAGCATTGATTTGAAGATAAATCATGTTTTTCGCTTGGACTTGAAGTTAACTCGTTTGTTTCGCATGCTGTTGAAGCTAAATCATGTATATCACAAGTATTTGAAGTTAAACAATTTGTTTCGCATGGTTTCGAAGATAATCCATATACTTCGCATTGATTTGAAGCTAAATCATGTGTTTCGCATGGATTTGAATCTAACTCGTTTGTTTCGCATGCTGTTGAAGTTAAATCGTGTATATCACATGTATTTGAAGCTATATCATTTGTTTCGCATGGATTCGAAGATAACCCTTCTAAGTCGCATTCATTGGAACCTAAATCATGTGTTCCGCATGGATTTGAAGCTAACTCGTTTGTTTCGCATGCTGTTGAAGCTAAATCATGTATATCACAAGTATTTGAAGTTAAACATTTTGTCTCGCATGGTTTCGAAGATAATCCATATACTTCGCATTGATTTGTAGCTAAATCATGTGTTTCGCATGGGTTTGAAGCTAACTCGTTTGTTTCGCCTGCATTTGAAGCTATATCACTTATATTCACAAGTATGTGAAGCTAAATCATTCGCTTCGCATTGATTTGAAGCTAAGCCATCAACTTCGCGTTGACTTGATGCTAAATCATGTGTTTCGCATGGATTTGAAGCTAACTCGTTTGCTTCGCATGCTGTTGAAGCTAAATCATGTATATCACAAGTATTTGAAGCTATATCATATGTTTCGCATGGATTCGAAGATAAGCCTCCTACTTCGCATTGATTTGAAGATAAATCATGTGTTTCGCATGGATTTGAATCTAACTCGTTTGTTTCGCATGCTGCTGAAGTTAAATCATGTATATCACATGTATTTGAAGCTATATCATTTGTTTCGCATGGATTCGAAGATAACCCTTCTAATTCGCATTCATTGGAACCTAAATCATGTGTTTCGCATGGATTTGAAGCTAATTCGTTTGTTTCGCATGCAGTTGAAGCTGAATCATGTATATCACAAGTATTTGAAGCTAAACCATTTGAATCCCATGGATTTGAAGCTAAGCTTTCTACTTAGCATTGATTTGAAGATAAATCATGTTTTTCGCTTGGACTTGAAGTTAACTCGTTTATTTCGCATGCTGTTGAAGCTAAATCATGTATACCACAAGTATATGAAGCTAATCCAATTGTTTCGCATGGATTCGAAGATAAGCCTTCTACTTCGCATTGATTTGAAGCTAAATCATGTGTTTCGCATGGATTTGAATCTAACTCGTTTGTTTCGCATGCTGTTGAAGTTAAATCATGTATATCACATGTATTTGAAGCTATATCATTTGTTTCGCATGGATTCGAAGATAACCCTTCTAATTCGCATTCATTGGAACCTAAATCATGTGTTTCGCATGGATTTGAAGCTAACTCGTTTGTTTCGCCTGCATTTGAAGCTATATCACTTATATTCACAAGTATGTGAAGCTAAATCATTCGCTTCGCATGGATTTGAAGCTAAGCCATCAACTTCGCGTTGACTTGATGCTAAATCATGTGTTTCGCATGGATTTGAAGCTAACTCGTTTGCTTCGCATGCTGTTGAAGCTAAATCATGTATATCACAAGTATTTGAAGCTATATCATATGTTTCGCATGGATTCGAAGATAAGCCTCCTACTTCGCATTGATTTGAAGATAAATCATGTGTTTCGCATGGGTTTGAATCTAACTCGTTTGTTTCGCATGCTGTTGGAACTAAATCATGTATATCACAAGTATTTGAAGCTATATCACTTGTTTCGCATTTATTCGAAGATAAGAATTCTACTTCGCATTGATTTTACTCTAAATCATGTGTTTCGCATGGATTTGAAGCTAATTCGTTTGTTTCGCATGCAGTTGAAGGTGAATCATGTATATCACAAGTATTTGTAGCTAAACCATTTGAATCCCATGGATTTGAAGCTAAGCTTTCTACTTAGCATTGATTTGAAGATAAATCATGTTTTTCGCTTGGACTTGAAGTTAACTCGTTTATTTCGCATGCTGTTGAAGCTAAATCATGTATACCACAAGTATATGAAGCTAATCCAATTGTTTCGCATGGATTCGAAGATAAGCCTTCTACTTCGCATTGATTTGAAGCTAAATCATGTGTTTCGCATGGATTTGAATCTAACTCGTTTGTTTCGCATGCTGTTGAAGTTAAATCATGTATATCACATGTATTTGAAGCTATATCATTTGTTTCGCATGGATTCGAAGATAACCCTTCTAATTCGCATTCATTGGAACCTAAATCATGTTTTTCGCTTGGACTTGAAGTTAACTCGTTTATTTCGCATGCTGTTGAAGCTAAATCATGTATACCACAAGTATATGAAGCTAATCCAATTGTTTCGCATGGATTCGAAGATAAGCCTTCTACTTCGCATTGATTTGAAGCTAAATCATGTGTTTCGCATGGATTTGAAGCTAACTCGTTTGTTTCGCATGCTGTTGAAGCTAAATCATGTATATCACAAGTATTTGAAGTTAAACAATTTGTCTCGCATGGTTTCGAAGATAATCCATTTACTTCGCATTGATTTGAAGCTAAATCATGTGTTTCGCATGGGTTTGAAGCTAACTCGTTTGTTTCGCCTGCATTTGAAGCTATATCACTTATATTCACAAGTATGTGAAGCTAAATCATTCGCTTCGCATGGATTTGAAGCTAAGCCATCAACTTCGCGTTGACTTGATGCTAAATCATGTGTTTCGCATGGATTTGAAGCTAACTCGTTTGTTTCGCATGCTGTTGAAGCTAAATCATGTATATCACAAGTATTTGAAGTTAAACAATTTGTCTCGCATGGTTTCGAAGATAATCCATATACTTCGCATTGATTTGAAGCTAAATCATGTGTTTCGCATGGGTTTGAAGCTAACTCGTTTGTTTCGCCTGCATTTGAAGCTATATCACTTATATTCACAAGTATGTGAAGCTAAATCATTCGCTTCGCATTGATTTGAAGCTAAGCCATCAACTTCGCGTTGACTTGATGCTAAATCATGTGTTTCGCATGGATTTGAAGCTAACTCGTTTGCTTCGCATGCTGTTGAAGCTAAATCATGTATATCACAAGTATTTGAAGCTATATCATATGTTTCGCATGGATTCGAAGATAAGCCTCCTACTTCGCATTGATTTGAAGATAAATCATGTGTTTCGCATGGATTTGAATCTAACTCGTTTGTTTCGCATGCTGTTGGAACTAAATCATGTATATCACAAGTATTTGAAGCTATATCATTTGTTTCGCATTTATTCGAAGATAAGAATTCTACTTCGCATTGATTTTACTCTAAATCATGTGTTTCGCATGGATTTGAAGCTAATTCGTTTGTTTCGCATGCAGTTGAAGCTGAATAATGTATATCACAAGTATTTGAAGCTAAACCATTTGAATCCTATGGATTTGAAGCTAAGCTTTCTACTTAGCATTGATTTGAAGATAAATCATGTTTTTCGCTTGGACTTGAAGTTAACTCGTTTATTTCGCATGCTGTTGAAGCTAAATCATGTATACCACAAGTATATGAAGCTAATCCAATTGTTTCGCATGGATACGAAGATAACCCTTCTAATTCGCATTCATTGGAACCTAAATCATGTGTTTCGCATGGATTTGAAGCTAACTCGTTTGTTTCGCATGCTGTTGAAGCTAAATCATGTATATCACAAGTATTTTAAGTTAAACAATTTGTTTCGCATGGTTTCGAAGATAATCCATATACTTCGCATTGATTTGAAGCTAAATCATGTGTTTCGCATGGATTTGAAGCTAACTCGTTTGTTTCGCATGCTGTTGAAGCTAAATCATGTATATCACAAGTATTTGAAGTTAAACAATTTGTTTCGCATGGTTTCGAAGATAATCCATATACTTCGCATTGATTTGAAGCTAAATCATGTGTTTCGAATGGGTTTGAAGCTAACTCGTTTGTTTCGCCTGCATTTGAAGCTATATCACTTATATTCACAAGTATGTGAAGCTAAATCATTCGTTTCGCATGGATTTGAAGCTAACTCGTTTGTTTCGCATGCTGTCGAAGCTAAATCATGTATATCACAAGTATATGAAGCTAATCCATTTGTTTCGCATGGTTTCGAAGATAACCCTTCTTCTTCGCATTGATTTGAAGCTAAATCAGGTGTTTCGCATGGATTTGAAGCTAACTCGTTTGTTTCGCATGCTGTCGAAGCTAAATCATGTATATCACAAGTATATGAAGCTAATCTATTCGTTTCGCATGGATTCGAAGATAACCCTTCTTCTTCGCATTGATTTGAAGCTAAATCATGTGTTTCGCATGGATTTGAAGCTAACTCGTTTGTTTCGCATGCTGTTGAAGCTAAATCATGTATATCACAAGTATATGAAGCTAATCCATTTGTTTCGCATGGTTTCGAAGATAAGCCTTCTACTTCGCATTGATTTGCAGATAAATCATGTGTTCCGCATGGATTTGAATCTAACTCGTTTGTTTCGCATGCTGTTGGAACTAAATCATGTATATCACAAGTATTTGAAGCTATATCATTTGTTTCGCATTTATTCGAAGATAAGCCTTCTACTTCGCATTGATTTTAATCTAAATCATGTGTTTCGCATGGATTTGAAGCTAACTCGTTTGTTTCGCATGCAGTTGAAGCTGAATCATGTATATCACAAGTATTTGAAGCTAAACCATTTGATTCCCATGGATTTGAAGCTAAGCTTTCTACTTAGCATTGATTTGAAGATAAATCATGTTTTTAGCTTGGACTTGAAGTTAACTCGTTTGCTTCGCATGCTGTTGAAGTTAAATCATGTATATCACATGTATTTGAAGCTATATCATTTGTTTCGCATGGATTCGAAGATAACCCTTCTAATTCGCATTCATTGGAACCTAAATCATGTGTTTCGCATGGATTTGAAGCTAACTCGTTTGTTTCGCATGCTGTTGAAGCTAAATCATGTATATCACAAGTATTTGAAGTTAAACAATTTGTTTCGCATGGTTTCATAGATAATCCATATACTTCGAATCGATTTGAAGCTAAATCATGTGTTTCGCATGGGTTTGAAGCTAACTCGTTTGTTTCGCCTGCATTTGAAGCTATATCACTTATATTCACAAGTATGTGAAGCTAAATCATTCGCTTCGCATGGATTTGAAGCTAAGCCATCAACTTCGCGTTGACTTGATGCTAAATCATGTGTTTCGCATGGATTTGAAGCTAACTCGTTTGTTTCGCATGCTGTTGAAGCTAAATCATGTATATCACAAGTATCTGAAGTTAAACAATTTGTCTCGCTTGGTTTCGAAGATAATCCATATACTTCGCATTGATTTGAAGCTAAATCATGTGTTTCGCATGGGTTTGAAGCTAACTCGTTTGTTTCGCCTGCATTTGAAGCTATATCACTTATATTCACAAGTATGTGGAGCTAAATCATTCGCTTCGCATGGATTTGAAGCTAAGCCATCAACTTCGCGTTGACTTGATGCTAAATCATGTGTTTCGCATGGATTTGAAGCTAACTCGTTTGCTTCGCATGCTGTTGGAACTAAATCATGTATATCACAAGTATTTGAAGCTATATCATTTGTTTCGCATTTATTCGAAGATAAGAATTCTACTTCGCATTGATTTTACTCTAAATCATGTGTTTCGCATGGATTTGAAGCTAATTCGTTTGTTTCGCATGCAGTTGAAGCTGAATCATGTATATCACAAGTATTTGAAGCTATATCATATGTTTCGCATGGATTCGAAGATAAGCCTCCTACTTCGCATTGATTTGAAGATAAATCATGTGTTTCGCATGGATTTGAATCTAACTCGTTTGTTTCGCATGCTGTTGGAACTAAATCATGTATATCACAAGTATTTGAAGCTATATCATTTGTTTCGCATTTATTCGAAGATAAGAATTCTACTTCGCATTGATTTTACTCTAAATCATGTGTTTCGCATGGATTTGAAGCTAATTCGTTTGTTTCGCATGCAGTTGAAGCTGAATCATGTATATCACAAGTATTTGAAGCTAAACCATTTGAATCCCATGGATTTGAAGCTAAGCTTTCTACTTAGCATTGATTTGAAGATAAATCATGTTTTTCGCTTGGACTTGAAGTTAACTCGTTTATTTCGCATGCTGTTGAAGCTAAATCATGTATATCACAAGTATTTGAAGTTAAACAATTTGTTTCGCATGGTTTCGAAGATAATCCATATACTTCGCATTGAGTTGAAGCTAAATCATGTGTTTCGCATGGATTTGAATCTAACTCGTTTGTTTCGCATGCTGTTGAAGTTAAATCATGTATATCACATGTATTTGAAGCTATATCATTTGTTTCGCATGGATTCGAAGATAACCCTTCTAAGTCGCATTCATTGGAACCTAAATCATGTGTTTCGCATGGATTTGAAGCTAACTCGTTTGTTTCGCATGCTGTTGAAGCTAAATCATGTATATCACAAGTATTTGAAGTTAAACAATTTGTCTCGCATGGTTTCGAAGATAATCCATATACTTCGCATTGATTTGTAGCTAAATCATGTGTTTCGCATGGGTTTGAAGCTAACTCGTTTGTTTCGCCTGCATTTGAAGCTATATCACTTATATTCACAAGTATGTGAAGCTAAATCATTCGCTTCGCATTGATTTGAAGCTAAGCCATCAACTTCGCGTTGACTTGATGCTAAATCATGTGTTTCGCATGGATTTGAAGCTAACTCGTTTGCTGAGCATGCTGTTGAAGCTAAATCATGTATATCACAAGTATTTGAAGCTATATCATATGTTTCGCATGGATTCGAAGATAAGCCTCCTACTTCGCATTGATTTGAAGATAAATCATGTGTTTCGCATGGATTTGAATCTAACTCGTTTGTTTCGCATGCTGTTGGAACTAAATCATGTATATCACAAGTATTTGAAGCTATATCATTTGTTTCGCATTTATTCGAAGATAAGAATTCTACTTCGCATTGATTTTACTCTAAATCATGTGTTTCGCATGGATTTGAAGCTAATTCGTTTGTTTCGCATGCAGTTGAAGCTGAATCATGTATATCACAAGTATTTGAAGCTAAACCATTTGAATCCCATGGATTTGAAGCTAAGCTTTCTACTTAGCATTGATTTGAAGATAAATCATGTTTTTCGCTTGGACTTGAAGTTAACTCGTTTATTTCGCATGCTGTTGAAGCTAAATCATGTATACCACAAGTATATGAAGCTAATCCAATTGTTTCGCATGGATTCGAAGATAAGCCTTCTACTTCGCATTGATTTGAAGCTAAATCATGTGTTTCGCATGGATTTGAATCTAACTCGTTTGTTTCGCATGCTGTTGAAGTTAAATCATGTATATCACATGTATTTGAAGCTATATCATTTGTTTCGCATGGATTCGAAGATAACCCTTCTAATTCGCATTCATTGGAACCTAAATCATGTTTTTCGCTTGGACTTGAAGTTAACTCGTTTATTTCGCATGCTGTTGAAGCTAAATCATGTATACCACAAGTATATGAAGCTAATCCAATTGTTTCGCATGGATTCGAAGATAAGCCTTCTACTTCGCATTGATTTGAAGCTAAATCATGTGTTTCGCATGGATTTGAAGCTAACTCGTTTGTTTCGCATGCTGTTGAAGCTAAATCATGTATATCACAAGTATTTGAAGTTAAACAATTTGACTCGCATGGTTTCGAAGATAATCCATATACTTCGCATTGATTTGAAGCTAAATCATGTGTTCCGCATGGGTTTGAAGCTAACTCGTTTGTTTCGCCTGCATTTGAAGCTATATCACTTATATTCACAAGTATGTGAAGCTAAATCATTCGCTTCGCATGGATTTGAAGCTAAGCCATCAACTTCGCGTTGACTTGATGCTAAATCATGTGTTTCGCATGGATTTGAAGCTAACTCGTTTGCTTCGCATGCTGTTGAAGCTAAATCATGTATATCACAAGTATTTGAAGCTATATCATATGTTTCGCATGGATTCGAAGATAAGCCTCCTACTTCGCATTGATTTGAAGATAAATCATGTGTTTCGCATGGATTTGAATCTAACTCGTTTGTTTCGCATGCTGTTGGAACTAAATCATGTATATCACAAGTATTTGAAGCTATATCATTTGTTTCGCATTTATTCGAAGATAAGAATTCTACTTCGCATTGATTTTACTCTAAATCATGTGTTTCGCATGGATTTGAAGCTAATTCGTTTGTTTCGCATGCAGTTGAAGCTGAATCATGTATATCACAAGTATTTGAAGCTAAACCATTTGAATCCCATGGATTTGAAGCTAAGCTTTCTACTTAGCATTGATTTGAAGATAAATCATGTTTTTCGCTTGGACTTGAAGTTAACTCGTTTATTTCGCATGCTGTTGAAGCTAAATCATGTATACCACAAGTATATGAAGCTAATCCAATTGTTTCGCATGGATTCGAAGATAAGCCTTCTACTTCGCATTGATTTGAAGCTAAATCATGTGTTTCGCATGGATTTGAATCTAACTCGTTTGTTTCGCATGCTGTTGAAGTTAAATCATGTATATCACATGTATTTGAAGCTATATCATTTGTTTCGCATGGATTCGAAGATAACCCTTCTAATTCGCATTCATTGGAACCTAAATCATGTGTTTCGCATGGATTTGAAGCTAACTCGTTTGTTTCGCATGCTGTTGAAGCTAAATCATGTATATCACAAGTATTTTAAGTTAAACAATTTGTTTCGCATGGTTTCGAAGATAATCCATATACTTCGCATTGATTTGAAGCTAAATCATGTGGTTCGCATGGATTTGAATCTAACTCGTTTGTTTCGCATGCTGCTGAAGTTAAATCATGTATATCACAAGTATTTGAAGTTAAACAATTTGTCTCGCATGGTTTCGAAGATAATCCATTTACTTCGCATTGATTTGAAGCTAAATCATGTGTTTCGCATGGGTTTGAAGCTAACTCGTTTGTTTCGCCTGCATTTGAAGCTATATCACTTATATTCACAAGTATGTGAAGCTAAATCATTCGCTTCGCATGGATTTGAAGCTAAGCCATCAACTTCGCGTTGACTTGATGCTAAATCATGTGTTTCGCATGGATTTGAAGCTAACTCGTTTGTTTCGCATGCTGTTGAAGCTAAATCATGTATATCACAAGTATTTGAAGTTAAACAATTTGTCTCGCATGGTTTCGAAGATAATCCATATACTTCGCATTGATTTGAAGCTAAATCATGTGTTTCGCATGGGTTTGAAGCTAACTCGTTTGTTTCGCCTGCATTTGAAGCTATATCACTTATATTCACAAGTATGTGAAGCTAAATCATTCGCTTCGCATTGATTTGAAGCTAAGCCATCAACTTCGCGTTGACTTGATGCTAAATCATGTGTTTCGCATGGATTTGAAGCTAACTCGTTTGCTTCGCATGCTGTTGAAGCTAAATCATGTATATCACAAGTATTTGAAGCTATATCATATGTTTCGCATGGATTCGAAGATAAGCCTCCTACTTCGCATTGATTTGAAGATAAATCATGTGTTTCGCATGGATTTGAATCTAACTCGTTTGTTTCGCATGCTGTTGGAACTAAATCATGTATATCACAAGTATTTGAAGCTATATCATTTGTTTCGCATTTATTCGAAGATAAGAATTTTACTTCGCATTGATTTTACTCTAAATCATGTGTTTCGCATGGATTTGAAGCTAATTCGTTTGTTTCGCATGCAGTTGAAGCTGAATCATGTATATCACAAGTATTTGAAGCTAAACCATTTGAATCCCATGGATTTGAAGCTAAGCTTTCTACTTAGCATTGATTTGAAGATAAATCATGTTTTTCGCTTGGACTTGAAGTTAACTCGTTTATTTCGCATGCTGTTGAAGCTAAATCATGTATACCACAAGTATATGAAGCTAATCCAATTGTTTCGCATGGATTCGAAGATAAGCCTTCTACTTCGCATTGATTAGATGCTAAATCATGTGTTTCGCATGGATTTGAAGCTAACTCGTTTTTTTCGCATGCAGTTGAAGCTAAATCATCTACATCACAAGTATTTGAAGCTAAACCATTTGTTTCGCATGGATTCGAAGATAATCCATGTTCTTCGCATTCATTTGAAGCTAAATCATGTGTTTCGATTGGATTTGAAGCTAACTCGTTTATTTCGCATCCTGTTGAAGCTAAATCATGTATATCACAAGTATTTGAAGCCAAACCATTTGCTTCGCATGGATTCGAAAATCAGCCTTCTACTTCGCATTGATTAGATGCTAAATCATGTGTTTCGCATGGATTTGAAGCTAACTCGTTTTTTTCGCATGCAGTTGAAGCTAAATCATCTACATCACAAGTATTTGAAGCTAAACCATTTGTTTCGCATGGATTCGAAGATAATCCATGTTCTTCGCATTCATTTGAAGCTAAATCATGTGTTTCGATTGGATTTGAAGCTAACTCGTTTATTTCGCATCCTGTTGAAGCTAAATCATGTATACCACAAGTATATGACGCTAATCCATTTGTTTCGCATGGATTCTAACATAAGCCTTCTACTTCGCATTGATTTGAAGCTAAATCATGTGTTTCGCATGGATTTGAATCTAACTCGTTTGTTTCGCATGCTGTTGAAGTTAAATCATGTATATCACATGTACTTGAAGCTATAGCATTTGTTTCGCATGGATTCGAAGATAACCCTTCTAATTCGCATTCATTGGAACCTAAATCATGTGTTTCGCATGGATTTGAAGCTAACTCGTTTGTTTCGCATGCTGTTGAAGCTAAATCATGTATATCACAAGTATTTGCAGCTAAACCATTTGTTTCGCATGGATTCTAACATAAGCCTTCTACTTCGCATTGATTTGAACCTAAATCATGTGTTTCGCATGGATTTGAAGCTAACTCGTTTGTTTCGCATGCTGTTGAAGCTAAATCATGTATATCACAAGTATTTGAAGTTAAACAATTTGTTTCGCATGGTTTCGAAGATAATCCATATACTTCGAATTGATTTGAAGCTAAATCATGTGTTTCGAATGGGTTTGAAGCTAACTCGTTTGTTTCGCCTGCATTTGAAGCTATATCACTTATATTCACAAGTATGTGAAGCTAAATCATTCGTTTCGCATGGATTTGAAGCTAACTCGTTTGTTTCGCATGCTGTCGAAGCTAAATCATGTATATCACAAGTATATGAAGCTAATCCATTTGTTTCGCATGGTTTCGAAGATAACCCTTCTTCTTCGCATTGATTTGAAGCTAAATCAGGTGTTTCGCATGGATTTGAAGCTAACTCGTTTGTTTCGCATGCTGTCGAAGCTAAATCATGTATATCACAAGTATATGAAGCTAATCCATTTGTTTCGCATGGTTTCGAAGATAACCCTTCTTCTTCGCATTGATTTGAAGCTAAATCATGTGTTTCGCATGGATTTGAAGCTAACTCGTTTGTTTCGCATGCTGTTGAAACTAAATCATGTATATCACAAGTATATGAAGCTAATCCATTTGTTTCGCATGGTTTCGAAGATAAGCCTTCTACTTCGCATTGATTTTAATCTAAATCATGTGTTTCGCATGGATTTGAAGCTAACTCGTTTGTTTCGCATGCAGTTGAAGCTGAATCATGAATATCACAAGTATTTGAAGCTAATCTATTCGTTTCGCATGGATTCGAAGATAACCCTTCTTCTTCGCATTAATTTGAAGCTAAATCATGTGTTTCGCATGGGTTTGAAGCTAACTCGTTTGTTTCGCCTGCATTTGAAGCTATATCACTTATATTCACAAGTATGTGAAGCTAAATCATTCGCTTCGCATTGATTTGAAGCTAAGCCATCAACTTCGCGTTGACTTGATGCTAAATCATGTGTTTCGCATGGATTTGAAGCTAACTCGTTTGCTTCGCATGCTGTTGAAGCTAAATCATGTATATCACAAGTATTTGAAGCTATATCATATGTTTCGCATGGATTCGAAGATAAGCCTCCTACTTCGCATTGATTTGAAGATAAATCATGTGTTTCGCATGGATTTGAATCTAACTCGTTTGTTTCGCATGCTGTTGGAACTAAATCATGTATATCACAAGTATTTGAAGCTATATCATTTGTTTCGCATTTATTCGAAGATAAGAATTCTACTTCGCATTGATTTTACTCTAAATCATGTGTCTCGCATGGATTTGAAGCTAATTCGTTTGTTTCGCATGCAGTTGAAGGTGAATCATGTATATCACAAGTATTTGAAGCTAAACAATTTGAATCCCATGGATTTGAAGCTAAGCTTTCTACTTAGCATTGATTTGAAGATAAATCATGTTTTTCGATTGGACTTGAAGTTAACTCGTTTATTTCGCATGCTGTTGATGCTAAATCATGTATACCACAAGTATATGAAGCTAATCCAATTGTTTCGCATGGATTCGAAGATAAGCCTTCTACTTCGCATTGATTTGAAGCTAAATCATGTGTTTCGCATGGATTTGAATCTAACTCGTTTGTTTCGCATGCTGTTGAAGTTAAATCATGTATATCACATGTATTTGAAGCTATATCATTTGTTTCGCATGGATTCGAAGATAACCCTTCTAATTCGCATTCATTGGAACCTAAATCATGTTTTTCGCTTGGACTTGAAGTTAACTCGTTTATTTCGCATGCTGTTGAAGCTAAATCATGTATACCACAAGTATATGAAGCTAATCCAATTGTTTCGCATGGATTCGAAGATAAGCCTTCTACTTCGCATTGATTTGAAGCTAAATCATGTGTTTCGCATGGATTTGAAGCTAACTCGTTTGTTTCGCATGCTGTTGAAGCTAAATCATGTATATCACAAGTATTTGAAGTTAAACAATTTGTCTCGCATGGTTTCGAAGATAATCCATTTACTTCGCATTGATTTGAAGCTAAATCATGTGTTTCGCATGGGTTTGAAGCTAACTCGTTTGTTTCGCCTGCATTTGAAGCTATATCACTTATATTCACAAGTATGTGAAGCTAAATCATTCGCTTCGCATGGATTTGAAGCTAAGCCATCAACTTCGCGTTGACTTGATGCTAAATCATGTGTTTCGCATGGATTTGAAGCTAACTCGTTTGTTTCGCATGCTGTTGAAGCTAAATCATGTATATCACAAGTATTTGAAGTTAAACAATTTGTCTCGCATGGTTTCGAAGATAATCCATATACTTCGCATTGATTTGAAGCTAAATCATGTGTTTCGCATGGGTTTGAAGCTAACTCGTTTGTTTCGCCTGCATTTGAAGCTATATCACTTATATTCACAAGTATGTGAAGCTAAATCATTCGCTTCGCATTGATTTGAAGCTAAGCCATCAACTTCGCGTTGACTTGATGCTAAATCATGTGTTTCGCATGGATTTGAAGCTAACTCGTTTGCTTCGCATGCTGTTGAAGCTAAATCATGTATATCACAAGTATTTGAAGCTATATCATATGTTTCGCATGGATTCGAAGATAAGCCTCCTACTTCCCATTGATTTGAAGATAAATCATGTGTTTCGCATGGATTTGAATCTAACTCGTTTGTTTCGCATGCTGTTGGAACTAAATCATGTATATCACAAGTATTTGAAGCTATATCATTTGTTTCGCATTTATTCGAAGATAAGAATTCTACTTCGCATTGATTTTACTCTAAATCATGTGTTTCGCATGGATTTGAAGCTAATTCGTTTGTTTCGCATGCAGTTGAAGCTGAATAATGTATATCACAAGTATTTGAAGCTAAACCATTTGAATCCCATGGATTTGAAGCTAAGCTTTCTACTTAGCATTGATTTGAAGATACATCATGTTTTTCGCTTGGACTTGAAGTTAACTCGTTTATTTCGCATGCTGTTGAAGCTAAATCATGTATACCACAAGTATATGAAGCTAATCCAATTGTTTCGCATGGATTCGAAGATAAGCCTTCTACTTCGCATTGATTAGATGCTAAATCATGTGTTTCGCATGGATTTGAAGCTAACTCGTTTTTTTCGCATGCAGTTGAAGCTAAATCATCTACATCACAAGTATTTGAAGCTAAACCATTTGTTTCGCATGGATTCGAAGATAATCCATGTTCTTCGCATTCATTTGAAGCTAAATCATGTGTTTCGATTGGATTTGAAGCTAACTCGTTTATTTCGCATCCTGTTGAAGCTAAATCATGTATATCACAAGTATTTGAAGCCAAACCATTTGCTTCGCATGGATTCGAAAATCAGCCTTCTACTTCGCATTGATTAGATGCTAAATCATGTGTTTCGCATGGATTTGAAGCTAACTCGTTTTTTTCGCATGCAGTTGAAGCTAAATCATCTACATCACAAGTATTTGAAGCTAAACCATTTGTTTCGCATGGATTCGAAGATAATCCATGTTCTTCGCATTCATTTGAAGCTAAATCATGTGTTTCGATTGGATTTGAAGCTAACTCGTTTATTTCGCATCCTGTTGAAGCTAAATCATGTATACCACAAGTATATGAAGCTAATCCATTTGTTTCGCATGGATTCTAACATAAGCCTTCTACTTCGCATTGATTTGAAGCTAAATCATGTGTTTCGCATGGATTTGAATCTAACTCGTTTGTTTCGCATGCTGTTGAAGTTAAATCATGTATATCACATGTACTTGAAGCTATAGCATTTGTTTCGCATGGATTCGAAGATAACCCTTCTAATTCGCATTCATTGGAACCTAAATCATGTGTTTCGCATGGATTTGAAGCTAACTCGTTTGTTTCGCATGCTGTTGAAGCTAAATCATGTATATCACAAGTATTTGCAGCTAAACCATTTGTTTCGCATGGATTCTAACATAAGCCTTCTACTTCGCATTGATTTGAACCTAAATCATGTGTTTCGCATGGATTTGAAGCTAACTCGTTTGTTTCGCATGCTGTTGAAGCTAAATCATGTATATCACAAGTATTTGAAGTTAAACAATTTGTTTCGCATGGTTTCGAAGATAATCCATATACTTCGAATTGATTTGAAGCTAAATCATGTGTTTCGAATGGGTTTGAAGCTAACTCGTTTGTTTCGCCTGCATTTGAAGCTATATCACTTATATTCACAAGTATGTGAAGCTAAATCATTCGTTTCGCATGGATTTGAAGCTAACTCGTTTGTTTCGCATGCTGTCGAAGCTAAATCATGTATATCACAAGTATATGAAGCTAATCCATTTGTATCGCATGGTTTCGAAGATAACCCTTCTTCTTCGCATTGATTTGAAGCTAAATCAGGTGTTTCGCATGGATTTGAAGCTAACTCGTTTGTTTCGCATGCTGTCGAAGCTAAATCATGTATATCACAAGTATATGAAGCTAATCCATTTGTTTCGCATGGTTTCGAAGATAACCCTTCTTCTTCGCATTGATTTGAAGCTAAATCATGTGTTTCGCATGGAGTTGAAGGTAACTCGTTTGTTTCGCATGCAGTTGAAGCTGAATCATGTATATCACAAGTATTTGAAGCTAAACCATTTGATTCCCATGGATTTGAAGCTAAGCTTTCTACTTAGCATTGATTTGAAGTTAAATCATGTTTTTCGCTTGGACTTGAAGTTAACTCGTTTGTTTCGCCTGCATTTGAAGCTATATCACTTATATTCACAAGTATGTGAAGCTAAATCATTCGCTTCGCATGGATTTGAAGCTAAGCCATCAACTTCGCGTTGACTTGATGCTAAATCATGTGTTTCGCATGGATTTGAAGCTAACTCGTTTGTTTCGCATGCTGTTGAAGCTAAATCATGTATATCACAAGTATTTGAAGTTAAACAATTTGTTTCGCATGGTTTCGAAGATAATCCATATACTTCGCATTGATTTGAAGCTAAATCATGTGTTTCGCATGGGTTTGAAGCTAACTCGTTTGTTTCGCCTGCATTTGTAGCTATATCACTTATATTCACAAGTATGTGAAGCTAAATCATTCGCTTCGCATGGATTTGAAGCTAAGCCATCAACTTCGCGTTGACTTGATGCTAAATCATTTGTTTCGCATGGATTTGAAGCTAACTCGTTTGTTTCGCATGCAGTTGAAGCTGAATCATGAATATCACAAGTATTTGAAGCTAATCTATTCGTTTCGCATGGATTCGAAGATAACCCTTCTTCTTCGCATTGATTTGAAGCTAAATCATGTGTTTCGCATGGATTTGAAGCTAACTCGTTTGTTTCGCATGCTGTTGAAGCTAAATCATGTATATCACAAGTATATGAAGCTAATCCATTTGTTTCGCATGGTTTCGAAGATAAGCCTTCTACTTCGCATTGATTTTAATCTAAATCATGTGTTTCGCATGGATTTGAAGCTAACTCGTTTGTTTCGCATGCTGTTCAAGCTAAATCATGTATATCACAAGTATATGAAGCTAATCCATTTGTTTCGCATGGTTTCGAAGATAAGCCTTCTACTTCGCATTGATTTTAATCTAAATCATGTGTTTCGCATGGATTTGAAGCTAACTCGTTTGTTTCGCATGCAGTTGAATCTGAATCATGTATATCACAATTATTTGAAGCTAAACCATTTGATTTCCATGGATTTGAAGCTAAGCTTTCTACTTAGCATTGATTTGAAGATAAATCATGTTTTTCGCTTGGACTTGAAGTTAACTCGTTTGCTTCGCATGCTGTTGAAGCTAAATCATGTATATCACAAGTATTTGAAGCTATATCATATGTTTCGCATGGATTCGAAGATAAGCCTTCTACTTCGCATTGATTTGAAGCTAAATCATGTGTTTCGCATGGATTTGAATCTTACTCGTTTGTTTCGCATGCTGTTGAAGTTAAATCATGTATATCACATGTATTTGAAGCTATATTATTTGTTTCGCATGGATTCGAAGATAACCCTTCTAATTCGCATTCATTGGAACCTAAATCATGTGTTTCGCATGGATTTGAAGCTAACTCGTTTGTTTCGCATACTGTTGAAGCTAAATCATGTATATCACAAGTATTTGAAGCTAATCTATTCGTTTCGCATGGATTCGAAGATAACCCTTCTTCTTCGCATTGATTTGAAGCTAAATCATGTGTTTCGCATGGATTTGAAGCTAACTCGTTTGTTTCGCATGCTGTTCAAGCTAAATCATGTATATCACAAGTTTATGAAGCTAATCAATTTGTTTCGCATGGTTTCGAAGATAAGCCTTCTACTTCGCATTGATTTGCAGATAAATCATGTGTTTCGCATGGATTTGAATCTAACTCGTTTGTTTCGCATGCTGTTGGAACTAAATCATGTATATCACAAGTATTTGAAGCTATATCATTTGTTTCGCATTTATTCGAAGATAAGCCTTCTACTTCGCATTGATTGTAATCTAAATCATGTGTTTCGCATGGATTTGAATCTAACTCGTTTGTTTCGCATGCTGTTGGAACTAAATCATGTATATCACAAGTATTTGAAGCTATATCATTTGTTTCGCATTTATTCGAAGATAAGCCTTCTACTTCGCATTGATTGTAATCTAAATCATGTGTTTCGCATGGATTTGAAGCTAACTCGTTTGTTTCGCATGCAGTTGAAGCTGAATCATGTATATCACAAGTATTTGAAGCTAAACCATTTGCTTCGCATGGATTCGAAAATCAGCCTTCTACTTCGCATTGATTAGATGCTAAATCATGTGTTTCGCATGGATTTGAAGCTAACTCGTTTTTTTCGCTTGCAGTTGAAGCTAAATCATGTACATCACAAGTATTTGAAGCTAAACCATTTGTTTCGCATGGATTCGAAGATAATCCATGTTCTTCGCATTCATTTGAAGCTAAATCATGCGTTTCGATTGGATTTGAAGATAACTCGTTTGTTTCGCATGCTGTTAAAGCTAAATCATGTATATCACAAGTATTTGAAGATAAACCATTTGTTTCGCATGGATTCGAAGATAATCCATCTACTTCGGATTGTTTTGAAGCTAAATCATGTGTTTCGCATGGATTTGAAGCTAACTCGTTTGTTTCGCATGCTGTTGAATCTAAATCATGTATATCACAAGTATTTGCAGCTAAACCATTTGTTTCGCATGGATTCTAACATAAGCCTTCTACTTCGCATTGATTTGAAGCTAAATCATGTGTTTCGCATGGATTTGAATCTAACTCGTTTGTTTCGCATGCTGTTGAAGTTAAATCATGTATATCACATGTATTTGAAGCTATATCATTTGTTTCGCATGGATTCGAAGATAACCCTTCTAATTCGCATTCATTGGAACCTAAATCATGTGTTTCGCATGGATTTGAAGCTAACTCGTTTGTTTCGCATGCTGTTGAAGCTAAATCATGTATATCACAAGTATTTGAAGTTAAACAATTTGTTTCGCATGGTTTCGAAGATAATCCATATACTTCGAATTGATTTGAAGCTAAATCATGTGTTTCGAATGGGTTTGAAGCTAACTCGTTTGTTTCGCCTGCATTTGAAGCTATATCACTTATATTCACAAGTATGTGAAGCTAAATCATTCGTTTCGCATGGATTTGAAGCTAACTCGTTTGTTTCGCATGCTGTCGAAGCTAAATCATGTATATCACAAGTATATGAAGCTAATCCATTTGTTTCGCATGGTTTCGAAGATAACCCTTCTTCTTCGCATTGATTTGAAGCTAAATCAGGTGTTTCGCATGGATTTGAAGCTAACTCGTTTGTTTCGCATGCTGTCGAAGCTAAATCATGTATATCACAATTATATGAAGCTAATCTATTCGTTTCGCATGGATTCGAAGATAACCCTTCTTCTTCGCATTGATTTGAAGCTAAATCATGTGTTTCGCATGGATTTGAAGCTAACTCGTTTGTTTCGCATGCTGTTGAAGCTAAATCATGTATATCACAAGTATATGAAGCTAATCCATTTGTTTCGCATGGTTTCGAAGATAAGCCTTCTACTTCGCATTGATTTGCAGATAAATCATGTGTTCCGCATGGATTTGAATCTAACTCGTTTGTTTCGCATGCTGTTGGAACTAAATCATGTATATCACAAGTATTTGAAGCTATATCATTTGTTTCGCATTTATTCGAAGATAAGCCTTCTACTTCGCATTGATTGTAATCTAAATCATGTGTTTCGCATGGATTTGAAGCTAACTCGTTTGTTTCGCATGCAGTTGAAGCTGAATCATGTATATCACAAGTATTTGAAGCTAAACCATTTGATTCCCATGGATTTGAAGCTAAGCTTTCTACTTAGCATTGATTTGAAGATAAATCATGTTTTTAGCTTGGACTTGAAGTTAACTCGTTTGCTTCGCATGCTGTTGAAGTTAAATCATGTATATCACATGTATTTGAAGCTATATCATTTGTTTCGCATGGATTCGAAGATAACCCTTCTAATTCGCATTCATTGGAACCTAAATCATGTGTTTCGCATGGATTTGAAGCTAACTCGTTTGTTTCGCATGCTGTTGAAGCTAAATCATGTATATCACAAGTATTTGAAGTTAAACAATTTGTCTCGCATGGTTTCGAAGATAATCCATATACTTCGCATTGATTTGAAGCTAAATCATGTGTTTCGCATGGGTTTGAAGCTAACTCGTTTGTTTCGCCTGCATTTGAAGCTATATCACTTATATTCACAAGTATGTGAAGCTAAATCATTCGCTTCGCATGGATTTGAAGCTAAGCCATCAACTTCGCGTTGACTTGATGCTAAATCATGTGTTTCGCATGGATTTGAAGCTAACTCGTTTGTTTCGCATGCTGTTGAAGCTAAATCATGTATATCACAAGTATTTGAAGTTAAACAATTTCTTTCGCATGGTTTCGAAGATAATCCATATACTTCGCATTGATTTGAAGCTAAATCAGGTGTTTCGCATGGGTTTGAAGCTAACTCGTTTGTTTCGCCTGCATTTGAAGCTATATCACTTATATTCACAAGTATGTGAAGCTAAATCATTCGCTTCGCATGGATTTGAAGCTAAGCCATCAACTTCGCGTTGACTTGATGCTAAATCATGTGTTTCGCATGGATTTGAAGCTAACTCGTTTGTTTCGCATGCAGTTGTAGCTGAATCATGAATATCACAAGTATTTGAAGCTAATCTATTCGTTTCGCATGGATTCGAAGATAACCCTTCTTCTTCGCATTGATTTGAAGCTAAATCATGTGTTTCGCATGGATTTGAAGCTAACTCGTTTGTTTCGCATGCTGTTGAAGCTAAATCATGTATATCATAAGTATATGAAGCTAATCCATTTGTTTCGCATGGTTTCGAAGATAAGCCATCTACTTCGCATTGATTTTAATCTAAATCATGTGAGTCGCATGGATTTGAAGCTAACTCGTTTGTTTCGCATGCAGTTGAAGCTGAATCATGAATATCACAAGTATTTGAAGCTAATCTATTCGTTTCGCATGGATTCGAAGATAACCCTTCTTCTTCGCATTGATTTGAAGCTAAATCATGTGTTTCGCATGGATTTGAAGCTAACTCGTTTGTTTCGCATGCTGTTGAAGCTAAATCATGTATATCACAAGTATATGAAGCTAATCCATTTGTTTCGCATGGTTTCGAAGATAAGCCTTCTTCTTCGCATTGATTTGAAGCTAAATCATGTGTTTCGCATGGATTTGAAGCTAACTCGTTTTTTTCGCATGCTGTTGAAGCTGAATCATGTATATCACAAGTATTTGAAGCTAAACCATTTGATTCCCATGGATTTGAAGCTAAGCTTTCTACTTAGCATTGATTTGAATATAAATCATGTTTTTCGCTTGGACTTGAAGTTAACTCGTTTGCTTCGCATGCTGTTGAAGCTAAATCATGTATATCACAAGTATTTGAAGTTAAACAATTTCTTTCGCATGGTTTCGAAGATAATCCATATACTTCGCATTGATTTGAAGCTAAATCAGGTGTTTCGCATGGGTTTGAAGCTAACTCGTTTGTTTCGCCTGCATTTGAAGCTATATCACTTATATTCACAAGTATGTGAAGCTAAATCATTCGCTTCGCATGGATTTGAAGCTAAGCCATCAACTTCGCGTTGACTTGATGCTAAATCATGTGTTTCGCATGGATTTGAAGCTAACTCGTTTGTTTCGCATGCTGTTGAAGCTAAATCATGTATATCACAAGTATTTGAAGTTAAACAATTTGTCTCGCATGGTTTCGAAGATAATCCATATACTTCGCATTGATTTGAAGCTAAATCATGTGTTTCGCATGGGTTTGAAGCTAACTCGTTTGTTTCGCCTGCATTTGAAGCTATATCACTTATATTCACAAGTATGTGAAGCTAAATCATTCGCTTCGCATGGATTTGAAGCTAAGCCATCAACTTCGCGTTGACTTGATGCTAAATCATGTGTTTCGCATGGATTTGAAGCTAACTCGTTTGTTTCGCATGCTGTTGAAGCTAAATCATGTATATCACAAGTATTTGAAGT